>NC_081566.1:66583409-66585251 GCF_022355385.1 Mustela nigripes
CCCCCCCCCCCCCCCCCCCCCGGCTCCGAGCACTGTTCGGTTCAGAGTTCTGTCTGTACTGCTCTGCTTGCTTGCTGTGGGTCTGACCCTTCCAGCCCCACCCCCATGAACGTTCCAGGAGCACAAGGATTTGCTTCTGGTTCTGCTTCCGTTGTTCCCGCACGGAGTAGCCCAGCACTAGCCGGTGCAGTCCATGAAGACTGACCGCGCACAGCCTTGGCTCACGTGGGAGGCATGCGAAGGCCACGCCGGGAAGGGGCCTGGCCCAGGGGCCCGCTTAGCTCTGCCCTCCGTCCCTCCGCAGGGGAAGGCACGATCCCAGTGGAGTCCAGCGACATCGTGCCCACGTGGGACGGCATCCGGCTGGGGGAGCGGCTGCGCACCATGTCCTGCAGCGACAAGATCCTGCGCTGGAACGTGCTCGGCCTGCAGGGGGCACTGCTGACCCACTTCCTGCAGCCCGTGTACCTCAAGTCTGTGACGCTGGGTGAGGGGCTGCTGCTGCCCGCCGCCCCCTCCCCACTGCTGCTCCCGCCCGTGGTCCCCGTCCCGTCCCCGCTGCTGTCCCTCCCCCACCAAGAGCCCGTCCCGGCACACCTGAAGCCCGGAATGTGCCTGCGGCTCTGGGGCCATGTGCCCCCGCGCAGCCACCGCCGGCCAGGCCTGCCACCGTGGTCCCCCCCACCCGCTCGCACGTCCGCGCCCCTGTGTGTCTCCGCCTCGCGGCAGCGCCCACTGCAAGCTCCGGCACCCGCCTTTCCCACGCAGGTTACCTCTTCAGCCAAGGGCATCTGACCCGTGCCATCTGCTGCCGTGTGACAAGAGACGGGAGTGCCTTCGAGGACGGACTGCGGCCCCCCTTCATTGTCAACCACCCCAAGGTGCTGTAGCTCCTCCACTTTCTCGATGTTTGCTGTGGCCAGTGGGGGGGGGGGTCCTCCCCGGTGTCCCAGGAGCTGGTCCTGTCGCCCTGTCGGACGCCGGGGGCTTTCTGTTTGGTCTGGGACCCGTCGGATTGAGCTGGGCTTAGTAGGACCAGAGTCTGTGCCAAACAAGTCCTAGCCGAGAGGAAAGATCCCGAGTCATGCCCCCTCTTGGGGGCCCCGAGTCCCTGCGGCAGGACCCTCCGGAAGGTCTCCATCTGCCCCTGTCGCTCCCGGGACCTCTAGGTCGGCCGAGTCAGCGTGTACGACTCCAAACGGCAGTCGGGGAAGACCAAGGAGACGAGCGTCAACTGGTGCCTGGCGGATGGCTACGACCTGGAGATCCTGGACGGGACCCGGGGCACGGTGGACGGGTAAGACGCCGGCGTCTGCGGCGCGGCCCTGCCCGCACACCCCACCCTCTCGGCTCCCTGGGGAGTAATGAGCGGTTTCTGTTCCTCCAGGCCACGGAACGAATTGTCCCGGGTCTCCAAAAAGAACATTTTCCTCCTGTTTAAGAAGCTCTGCTCCTTCCGGTACCGCAGGGATCTGCTCAGACTGTCCTACGGTGAGGCCAAGAAAGCCGCCCGAGACTACGAGATCGCCAAGAACTACTTCAAGAAAAGCCTGAAGGACATGGGTTACGGGAACTGGATTAGCAAGCCTCAGGAGGAGAAGAACTTCTACCTCTGCCCCGTGTGAGGGGCCAGGGACGGGGGCACCGGCGGGCTGGAGCTCTCCTCGGCGTGTCTGTCTGGAGTCGTTCCGTTTCCTCTTTCTTTTCCTGGTGGAAGCGCTCCCGAGACACCGGGAACTGTGGTGTCCCCGTGCCCTGCTTCTGCCAGGAGCCAGGCCCGCCCGCCCACCTGCCGTCTCCACCGGGACGGAGGCGCATCCGTCCCCTCTCGCCCACCACGTG
>NC_081566.1:66585351-66593374 GCF_022355385.1 Mustela nigripes
GATTCTTAACTGCTACAGAAAGCCTAGACGTCCACAGCCCCCCCCGCTCAGGCCCGCTTTGGTTTCTGCTTCCACCCCGTGTGTTTGCCGCACCCACGTCTCGGCCTCTGGGTCAGGCCGGGCCGCGTCGCGTCCAGTCAGGGCTGGAGGCCTCTGTCTCCCTCTGCCCTTTGGGATTCCCTCCTTATGATTGTTCCATTTCTCCTTTCCTCCGCAAGAGCGAGCGGTGACTGTCATTCGGTGAACAGGTGTGAGAACAGGAGCTGACGAGCGCGCTCGGTTCATCGCCAGGCGGGGCCCTCGGGACCCGCAGGGGGCCCTCAGCGACCTTCGGGTCTTGCACTTTAGCCAGCGGGGGCGCTGGGCGGCAGGGAGGGCTGGCCTCGGACGCGAGCCCACAGGAGCCCCGCAGGGTCACACCAGCCGCCCCGCCACGCACACTGGCCTTGTGGGACTACCGCCCCCGCCATCCTCCGGAAGCATTCCTGGGGGGTGTCCTGCTGGCGGGGACACAGACCCCAATCCCCGGCAGGGAGAGGTCCTGCACCACGAGTCCCCTCTGCCCCGATAATCAGGCCTGAGGACGGGTGGAACAATCGCGCCGGGCCAGGTCCCCGCGCCAGGTCCCTCCCTCATGACTGTGACACCAGGGGGAATTGGCCGAATCATGGGCGTGTTAGTTTTTAAAAACTTCATAAATGTTGATTCTTAACTGCTACAGAAAGCCTAGAAGTACACAGATTTTAAAATCAGATTTAGTTTTTCATTTACCCAAGACTTATGTCTGCCGGAGAGCTCCAGAAGGGCAGGACTCGGGCTGTCAGGGGTGGGGGGTTTTTGCAGAGTTGACGCCCGACCCCAGTTGAAACCACATGAGGTGGAAGGTTGTCTACACCCCCGGCCAGCTCCCTGGAGCACGGCTCGCCCACACCAACCAGACCTGAGCCCGCCTCTAGTGACCCCTTGGTCCCTGCCACCGTCCAGGCCCGGCCCTCTGGTGACCGCCCCCCACCTCGCGCCCCACTCACTGCTAACGAGGCAGCCCGTCCGGACCCGTCTCCCGCAGTACGTACCAACACACTCACACTCCGTTCCTGTGGCCACTATTCCCTCTGTGCTTCTGACCAAAAATTGACCAAAATTTAAACAAAAAAACAAGTTTTTTAGAAGGCTACTAAAGAAGTCTGAGGAACAGCCAAGTGTCCCAGGGAGCTGGGCGGGACCCGGGGCCTGTGTTCGGGGGGCAGGGCCCGGCCCCCGGCGCGCCCCACCTCAAGGCAGCTGGAGGGTCTCGGAATGGGAGCCCCAGGGTCGGCCTCTGCTGCAGAGCCCCCCACCCAGTGCTCTACTTTCTTGTCTGCTCTTTGTTTTTAGCAACCAGGACGCCCTTCTTCCTTTTTTTAAATGGTCTTTGTAGTTGATTTGTCCAAACTGTGGCTATTGTGCATCCTCTGAATAATCACTTGTGAAACCGTCGCTGCTCGAAGCTACTTCCTTGACTCACACGAGTGACTGTGCAGGTCTGGGTCCTGGTGCGGCTCCAGGAGTGGGTGGGAGGGGCCCAGGCACGGACTCGGCGCGGGGGGGCTGCCCTGGGGCCTCGATTCGGCTTTGATGTGTCCCTTGACAACCGTGACTAACCATATACATTCCTCAGAAATAAAGAGAATCTGAATTGTTAGGCCGTCTCCAGTCGTGGCTTCCCAGGGGAGGGAACGGGGCAGAGGCACTGCGGCCTGCGGTTTCTGGGGATGGAGCCCTAGCCTGACACCTGGTCCTTGGGGCGGGAAAGCCAGCACATCCCACAGCACGCGCAGCCCTCGTGCTCTGCGGGGGCGTCCGGCCCGGCCCCTGCCCCGAGCAGCAGGAGGTGCGTGTACAGCGGGGGCTCAGGGGGCCCAGGAGCAGCCGGGCCGTGGTCCTGGGCAGGCGCTGGCGTGTTCCCCGCGGGACTTCCACAGAGAACGCGCCCCCCCACACACACTGCCCTTCCTGCCACAGTCTCTACCACATCCGTCCGACCTTTTTCGAAGCACTGTCCTCCCCGAGGACACACAGTCCCTGTGAAGCCTCCTTCCCCATCCGTGACAGATGGGACAGCTGAGGCCAGGGGGACCAGTGACGAGTTTGGGGGCACATTAAGGACCACAGCTGTGTGTGGGTGTCATTCGTGGTCCTCCGAGACCCAGGGCTGAGTCGGCTGGACGACTTCTGGAGACGGGGAAGGAGATGTCCCCTGCAGGGACGTATGGGGACCCCTCCGGCTGCTCCTGCCCCCCACCCCCGCCGGAGGGAAATTGTACCCGTCTTCAGGACACAGCCCACTTCACACCGACCGCGAACGCCAGCCCCCGTGCGGAGGAACAAGCCGTCCCCGTCGCCCACTCGGAGGGGCTGGGACACGGGTCTGCCCGTGGGGGTGTCGTCAGCTGGCACCGTCTGTCCCCATCACCCTGCCTTCCTTCAGAGACCACAGCTGAGCGCCACTGCCGGGTTTGGGACCAGAGCAAACCAGGCTTCTGGGGACAGGTGCGGCCTTCACACAGACCACAACCTTGACCGCCCCATGCCCGCGCTGAGGAGACCCCGGCCGACCCTGCCTCTGGGGCGCTTATTTAAGAGCCCCCTGCGCCCCAGGAGCTATCTCTGGGCCTTTAGGCCATTTCTTTCCCATCCGCCGAGTGCCCTTGTTCGGGACTGACCACAGTCACGGTCCCTGCTCTCTTCCCGTCCTTGTGCTTCGTGCCTCGGAGCCTTGTTTCGCCAGCCCTGCACCTGCCCGCGGTTCCCAGAGTGTGCGGAGACTGACCACCAGACAGAACAGAGAGACAAGACGGCTTGGGAAACAATTTTCTTTACGAGAATCTTGAGTGCCTAAGGGGTCCGGCCTGAGGCGGGTTAGACCAGTGCAAATAGTCCGGAAGCACAGGGAAGGGAGCACTAGTGGGGGGTTGGGGGCTCTGAGCGCGTGGGTGAGGCGAGGCCTCCTAGCGACGGCTCCTAGACCTACAGTCCCTCAGGAGCCATGTGACACTCACGCTCGGAAACATGCGGCCAATTCTCACTCCAGCCTGGCAAGTGACCGGCCGGCACCCGCTGGGCTGAGGGATGACCTGGCCATGGCTCCTAGAGGCAGAGGCTGAGAGGGAGCGGAGTGCGCTCTGGCCGGGGACCGACTCAGAGATGCCCCTTGCTTTCCCACAGCCTGCGTCATGGCCCAGCAGTGTAGACGGCTCAGCTGAGCGAGTCTCCTGTCGCCAGGGGCCCTTCCCTGCAGGCTGTCCCCGGGGCTGGGAGGAGACGGAAGTCGGGCGCAGATGCTGCCCAGAGCACCCTCTGCCTCTCCCCTTCCCAGGCACGGCCTTCCTCTGCAGGGCAGGGTGGCTGGGAGACCGCCTTGGGTGCAGCTGTGGCCAACGACACGCCAGCCACCAGGACACTGCTCTCCTGCTGCGGCAGCCCCTAGCATCAGGGACGGGCGGCATGCGCTGCCCCACTACTCAGGCAAGGTGGTTTGCAGATGGAGACGATGCCCGCCGCTTCCCCAGCCGCCCCTCCCAAGCCCACCTCGCTCAGGCTCCCACTCCAGGGTCTGCACCGCCCTCTCCAGACGGGGCACAGATTCTCTGCAGAGCCGGCCCCCCACAGAAGGGCAGGGAGCTTCCCCAACAGCACCAAGGGAAGAGAAGGGACAACCCTTGTCCCAAGATTCCCGGCGTCCCCAGGGCTCGAACTGTCCCCATGCGGGGCATCACCTCGTCTGAGCGGTGGGCCTCCTCCCTCCGCCCCTGCCCTCTCCCTCCTGCTGCTGGCACGGTCCCCTGGGAGTGGAAGGCACCACCCCGAAGGCCCTGCCCAGCTAACCCGGTCCCGCGCGACCTTCGGTCCCTGTGTGACCTTCTGTCGCTGTGGCCTCAGCAGGCTCTGCCGCCCCCAGGTCACCAGCGGGAAGGAGCAAGGCCAGAGCAAGGGGCTTTCCTGAGTCGCAGCAACCCCCCTCCCCGCCTCCCTGGGGTCTCCTTACACGTCAGAGGCTCCGGGGGAGTGGGGAAGCCGCCAGCGGGACTCCAGCACCCCCGGTGACAGCAGGCTAGAGTGCTGGGCAGGAAGCACTCCCAGCGGCCAGGCCACAGCGAGGCGCCCAGACAGCCAGGAGCCGGGCCTCGGGCTGGCACCCGACCCGCCAGATGGACAGTTCCTTTCCGGTTGCTCTTCAGGCTCTGGGACGCTCCCCACCCCGGGACTCTGACCCAGCAGCGGCTCCAGCTTAATACAGGAAATTTTGTTTGCTGCCCAGGAAGAGGGGGTCTCTGCAGGCCAAGACACCCACTCAGCCAGCTGGGGACACACACTGAGGCACACCTTGCCCAGCGGCTGGCAGGACATCCACAGCCAGGATGGGACAGGATCGGCCCCGAGGCCCTGCGGGCACACTGGTGTGGGGAAGAGCTCGGCCTGGGAACAGGACGCCGCTTCCCTGAAGGTGCTTGAGGGAACCACGGTCATCAGGCCTGACGAGTGGCCCCTGGAGAGTCCCCCGGGCCGCGCTCCTCTAGTGCCAGGTCCCCAGACCCGCAACACTGCTGCTGGGGCTGGTTCTGCTCCAGGGAGAGGAAGAGGAGGGCTGTGCGAGGCTCTAAGGATGGTCAGGCCACTCCTGACCCCCGCTCTGGCCACTCCCATACTGCACACCCAGCTAAGGTCTGCCAAGAACAGACTAGGCTGCTTCCTCCTCGCTACTGTCCCCACTCGGGAGACGAGGCCGCCGACGCCCAGAAAAGCAATGGACTTGCTCGCGGCTGCTGAGCAAGCAGGTGTGAGCTGGGACTGGCATCCAGACTGAGACCGTCTGGTCCCGGGGTGGATGCGGTGCGTCCCCCCGAGCCCTCGGCACTGTCCCCAGCTCTGCCGTGCCCGCACAAGCAGGGCTCCAGCCGGGTTCCAGAGGACAGCGTGGTCTGTGTCGGCCGGCCCTCTGGCTACGCTGAACAGACGGCCCCCTCGGGGACCGGCCACCTGCTGGCGCTGAGGACAGGCCGGGACCACAGACTAGAGCTAGTCACATGCTCTGTGACTACAGGACGCCCGTCAGAGGTCTGTCTCCTCGGCTAAGAGCCCAGAGTCCCCCGGCCAGACCCTGGGAGCAGCGTCAGGACACGGCCTCCACGAGCCCACAGGACAGAAGCAAAGGCTGTGTTCCTAGGGAGCCGGTGATGGTAGGGGGGTTTGGCCTGGGCCCAGCTCAGGTCTCGGGGGACAGCCAGGCAGTGCTGACTCCCTCCCGCTCGGCGCCCTCTGCTGTGGGCAGAGCCTGGAGCTACCGAAAGCGAACACCTTCTCTTCTCTGACTCCAAAGCCCTGCTCCAGTCAAGTGGGGAATGGCCACCGGAGACCCTGCGTTTGTGCTGGAGGACTTGGCCCTTGGGCTCCAAACAGGGCACCGGAAGTCTCCAAACTCAGGGGTCCAATGCCCAGCCCGGCTGCCCCACCCGCCCCGAACAAGAAAGAAAGTGGGGGGACGTCCAGGGATGCAGGGACCTGGGGCTGGGCTCTGGAGCCCATAGAAGCAGGGGGCTGCAGGGCTGGGCTGGAGGGCCCCCAGGGGTCTGGCCATACCAGGTAAGCCCTGGACAGACCCGCCAGCCCACGGGCCATGTACGTAGGGAGGGTAGGCCCGAGTCGGGTCTGGAGCTGCTGCGTCAGGCCAGCACGCCACGTCAGGGGCCCTGGGACTCTGCCCCGCCCCAGCCCCTCACGCTTCCCTCAGTGTGCGCAGCCCAACATCTCCACAGCCCTGCCCGTAGCCCACATGCCCACCCAGCCCCACACCAACCTGGCTGGGGCCCTCCAGGGTTGGCTGTCTGCCACGGGGGCTGGGAGGGGCTGCGGTAGGGGCGGGAGAGGCGCGTCTGCACCAGCAGCCCCCCACCTGCAGCCCACCCATCCCTCCTCCGCCTAAAACGACCAGACCAACCGAGCACGGAGGGCGAGGTGGAGCGTGGAGCCGGCGGCCTCACTTGGAGCTGGGGGCCAAGCGGTCGGCCTGCAGGAAGCGGGCAGGGGAGTAGTTCTGGAAGAGGGGCTGCAGGAACATGCCAACTGTGCCGAAAACACAGACGAAGACGAAGATCCAGAGGAACAGGCGGTCGATCACCATGGCGACATACTTCCAGTCCTCACTCACCTGCACGGGACACAAAGGCCGGTGTCAGTCACGTGGTGCTGGACAAGGGCGGGATGGGGACAAGCAGGTTTCACAACACACATGTACACACACAGGCACACGTGTGTACACACGCACCTCACTCCTCTCCCTCCATGACCCCACAACTTTTCCAAAGCATGGCTCCAAACTTGCCTGCTAAGAAGTCTCTGGTGGCCCCACGGCCTTCAGGGCCCCTGCAGAGTCCAAGTTGGGACCCAAGACCTGCCTGTGACAAACACGCGCTCTCCCACTCACCGTCCTGTCCACCTTCTAACCCACACTTCTCTGCTTTCAAGTCTCTACGCCTTTGAGTTTCCTTTGTGTCTAGAATTCTGGTCTGCCCTTTCTCTGCCTGGAGAACTCCTACACATCCTCTAAAGCCCAAATCAAGTGTTACGTCTTCTCTGGAGTGATCTTTCCTGTTACTCCTGCTCAGAATAAACCACTGTCCTCTCTGGGCCCCTCAGCAGGTGGCCACATCTCCATCACCGTGCTCTGACCGCACTGCATCGCCATGTCCATTTGCACACCTGCCACCCACCCCTACTCCAGCCAGCCGCGAGTTCCTATCGACAGGGACCTTACCGATTCACTTTGCAACCCCAACCTTTGCAACACAGTCAGTGCCAGTAGATGGGGGTCGGATGACTGAACCAGCGGCCGGCTCGGCAGGCCCCCTCCCTCCGGGACCACCTGGGGAATCCAGCCCGAAAGCACTACCTCCAGCGCACAGGCCCCACAGGGGAGGACTGGCTCCCAGGTGGGACCAATCTGTCGGAAAGAGGATATGGTGTGGGTCTGACAGCTCTCACGGGGTCTGCCCCGCTCAGGCTGGAGCCGAGGCCTTTGCACACGTTCATCCGGGGGCCGGGAAGGAGACCGCTTGCACCTACATTGGGTCAGTCACTGAGGAAAGGACTTGTTCACACCTGTACCTACCGTGGGCCTGGCACCGGGCCAGGCACGGAGGTGTGAGCGGGAACCGACGCAGGCTGTGGTTTACCATCCAGAAGCAAGAATGAGATAATTACCCTGCTAGATGCGGATAAGGAAACAAACACGTGAGACAGAGACCCCAGGGGGAAGACACCCTTTAGGGTGGGTCTGGGATGGCCTCTTTTTGTCGTTGTTGTTGTTTTTTTAAGATTTTGTCTATTTATTTGAAAGAGACAGAGATCACAAGCAGGCAGAGAGGCAGGCAGAGAGAGAGGGAGGAAGCAGGCTCCCCGCTGAGCAGAGAGCCCGATGCGGGGCTCGATCCCAGGACCCTGAGATCATGACCCGAGCCGAAGGCAGAGGCTTAACCCACTGAGCCACCCAGGCGCCCCTGGAATGGCCTCTTGAGGAAGGGACACGGAAGGTCACATTGGACCATAAGAAGGCGCCAGCTGTGGCAGGAACAAAGTGAAGAAAGAAACAATCACACAAACCCACAGCAAGGTCCTCCCGCCAGTCGGCGACCAGCCAAATGCTGATGCCGTGAAACGCAAAGTGAAAACCTGTTCCAGACTGGAAAGAAAAGGACAACTGGATCCAACCTGGGACCCTGGATGGGGCAGAGACGCTGCAATGGGCACCAAAGCTCGAGAAGTTTTTGGTTTTTTGCTTTTTAAGATTTCCTTATTTGGGACGCCTGGGTGGCTCAGTTGGTTGGACGACTGCCTTCAGCTCAGGTCATGATCCTGGAGTCCCGGGATCGAGTCCCGCATCGGACTCCCAGCTCCATGGGGAGTCTGCTTCTCTCTCTGACCTTCTCCTCATTCATGCTCTCTCTCACTGTCTCTCTCTCAAGTAAATAAATAAAATCTTTAACAAAAA
>NC_081566.1:66593474-66649184 GCF_022355385.1 Mustela nigripes
CATGCTCTCTCTCACTGTCTCTCTCTCAAGTAAATAAATAAAATCTTTAAAAAAAATAAAATAAAATAAAATAAAATAAAAAAAAGATTTCCTTATTTGAGAAAGACAGAGCGGGTGCACGGCAGGGGCGGGGGACAGAGGGAAGAATCTCACGCCGACCCCAAGCTGCCACAGAGCCACATGTGGGGCTCCAACTCATGACCTTGACATCACGACCTGAGCCAAAACCAAGATCTGAATGCTTAACCGACTGCACCACCCAAGTGCCCCAAAACCTGGAAAACCTTTTTTAAGATTTTACTTATTCATTTGAGAGAGAAGGAGCATGAGTAGGGGTTAAGGGAGAGGGAGAAGCAGGCCCCCCACTGAGCCTGGGAGACCAACACGGGACTCGATCCCAGGACCCTGAGATCATGACCTGAGCCAAAGGCAGACGCTTCACCATCTGAGACACCCCGGCGCCCCTGGAAAACTTGTAATATGGATTTTATATCAGTTAAAGATGTTATATGGATGTTGAATTTCCTGGATTTGATCACTGATCCTGGATATGCAAGACAACATCCCTATTCTGGGGACAGACACACTGAAACATTCAGGATAAAGGGTCACGAACTCTGCACCCTGTGCCCACACCCGGGAGCAAATATTAACAGTAACAATATTTGAAAAAAATTATCTATTTGAGAGCGAGCAGGGGTGAGGGAAGGGGGGGAAGGGGAGGGAAGCATCTCGAGCAGATGGCCCGCTGAGCAGAGACCAGGGCGGGGTCCACCCCACAACCCTGACATCATGACCCGAGCGACATCAAGAGTCGGACACTTAACCGACAGAGCCCCCAGGAGCCCCAGCAATAACAGCTTTTGAAAAGGGAAATGAGACTGACATGCGCACATCCTGAGGCACACAAGGCTTTGCTTGCTTAGACCAGACGGCGGGGGACCCAGTGACCTGAGCCAGGGAGGGCAGGCACAAGGTGAGGAGACAGCGTGGTTGGATGACAGAGCTGGCTCAGGAGACTGTGCCTGGGGCCAGGAAGAGCTGGGGAGGGGCGTGCCCACGCCCAGGGGAGCAGCCTGGAGAGCTGGGGAGAAGAGAGAATCTCCTGAAGAGCGGGACGTGGGCGGTGGTGGAGGTGAGAGGGACAAGAGTCCAGAAGCACTCCAGGTGTTTGGTCTGAACCCCTGGGTGGACCGTGAGGCCATTTACCTTAAGTCGGGGGGACCGCAGGGGAAGCCAGCCGGCGGTGGGGCTGCAGATGGAGCACTGCGGCGTGGACCGGCGAAGTCGGAGCTGCCAGTGCAGCGTCCACGTTTGCCACTGCACGGACCCCCGAGCACTGAGCACAGAGCAGGGACTACCGAAGCCCGGAGCCCCAAGAGGGCTGCGGCAGGGGGGGCGGGGGCGTCTCCCCGGGCCTGGTCCTGCCCTCCGCGCACCGACCTGTCGCTGGCGGAGCCCTGGCTCCGGACGCCCCCAGCTCTGCCGTCCCTGGAACGGACGCGCCAGGCTCTGAAGCCCCCAGCCCCACGGACGCGCCAGGCTCTGAAGCCCCCAGCCCCACCACCGGCGGCAGCGCTGGAGCCGCCCTCCCTCACCCCCGGAAGGGAACAGGGCTGCATCCCCGTGGAAACCTGGCCTGTCGCCATGGCGACCACGGCCTCGCCTCAGCCTGGGGCGGCAGGTATGCTGGCCCGGGGCTCCCGCGTCCCCCGCTCCGCGGCTCTGGGAACCCCCCTCCGCCTCCACCTGTCCCTCCTCCAAAACGATCTCACCTGGCCGTCCCAAAGGCGCAGAAAGGGGGTGTGGACGTGCGCCTCTGCCCCCACCCACCTTCGACCGCCCCCAAATCCGGCCCTCGTGGGGCGCGCGAGGGACCCCCCGCCCCAGAGCCCTTTGTGCCGGGAACTGCGACCACCAGCCACCAGCGCAGACTCGGGGGGAGGGGAGGGGACCGCGGGGGTTGGGCCTCTCGGGGTCGTGGCCACTCCCAAAGCCGCCTCCGCGTCCCGCCGCCCCAGCCCCCGCGGCTCCGCCTCCTGGAAGCCCGCGGAGGCCACAGCGGCCGCGCCCCGCACTCGCGACAGCCTCGCGCGCCACGCGCACTCACGCTCTGGTCGTCGTCCTCGCTGCGCACGTGGTCCGCGATGAAGCGCACGCCGTCCACCGCCGCGCGGAGGCCGCAGCCGCCCGCCCCCGGCCCGCCGCGCGCGGGCCCGGAATACGACTCCCCGGGGGCTTCCCGGAAGAGGAGGGCGCCCGCCTCGCGCTCGCGCTGGCGCCGCCGCAGACGCAGGCGCTGGCGGGCGCAGCGGTGGCGCGGCTGCTGCATGAAGAGCAGCGCGGGCAGCTTCTCCAGGAAGACGACCTTGACCCAGGGCGCCATGGTGTGCGTGCTGGGCGAGCGGTGGTGCACGTTGAGCACGCACACGCTGGTGACGATGGAGAAGGTGACGAGCACCATGGTGAACATGAGGTACTTGCCGACGAGCGGCACGTCCAGGGAGGTGGGCGGCACGATCTTGGAGATGAGCAGCAGGAAGACGGTGAGCGCCAGCAGCACGGAGATGCACAGCGTCATCTTCTCGCCGCAGTCGGACGGCAGGTAGAAGACCAGGACGGCCAGCGAGGTGATGAGCACGCACGGGATGATGAGGTTGATGGTGTAGAAGAGCGGCTTGCGGCGGATGACGAAGTCGTACGTGATGTCCACGTACGTGGAGTCGTCCGGGTTCTCGTTGCGCCGGCCGGGCAGCGCCACGATGTCCCACTCGCCGCTGGGGGTGAAGTCGTCCAGGCTGGCCACGTCACTCTTGAGCACCAGGTCGATCTCCGTGCGGTCGTAGGTCCACGAGCGGAACTTCATGGTGCAGTTCTGCTGGTCGAACGGGAAGTGCTTCACCTCGATCTTGCAGGCGCTCTTGTAGATGGCGGGCGGCAGCCAGAAGATGCTGCCGTCGTAGGAGACCACGGCGTTGGAATAGAAGGACACCTCGTACATGCCGTCAGCACTGGCGAGGGACGAGCAGGGTCAGCGCTGGTGACGCTGTTCCTGCGCCCCACCCGTCCACCCAGCGCTGAGCGGGAGGAGAGGAGAGCCAGGTCTGAGGGTAAGCGTCCAGGAGCATGGAGAGGTGGGGCAGGAATTGCGCAAGAGGGGGAACTGGGTGAGTTAGTGGTCAGGAGGTCCCCGAGGCCTTTTGGAAGCAGAGGAGGGTGGGTGATGGGCACACCTGCTGCTTGTCATGCACTGTGCAAGCTGGTTGCTCCCCGAGGCTGGCGGAGAAGTTGGGAGAGCCAGGGAGAGCCAGAGTAAGGAGCCCCAAGCAATGAGGGGGACAGGTGCAGCCGGAGCAGGAAAGGCACCCTCTAGTGGTAGGGGATCTTGAAGGAGATGGGATTTTTGCAGGAAAGGCGATGGAACCCAAAGGAGACACTGGGGCCTCCAAGTTTTGATCCTGAACAATCCTCCAGGAAAGCCTATTCCTGAATCAACAGGGCCCTGGGGCTGTCAATCCTTGTCTATATCCCACTGCTGCTCCCAACAGTGGGACTCGGATTTGGAGGGGAGGGGACTGGCCATGGCCCAAATCACCCTGGAGTCCTTTGGGTTCTCCACATTACACCTCACTAATCTGGGTCTGTCTCCTGCATAGTGATTGTGTCTGTGCCAGCAACAAGCCCCTCCTGCCCCACTGCATGAGCTCATTTACTTTCCCTAAGACCCCATCCCTCCCAGAGCACTCCTGTGGTCTCCTCCGGCCTTCCCACCGCTCCAAGGCCACCTACTTGTTGTACAGAACTACATCTGGGAGCCAGATGTGTTTGGACGGGAGCCGAACTTTCTTCATGTTGTCAAACTCCTCGGGCTTCCAGGTGAGCCGATAGTCCTCCCACTCCTGGGAATGGGAGAGAGGGAACCTTACAAAGCTGAGGCTCAGGGTCAAGGATGGGGGGGGGGTGGTTCTGGCTGGAGGAGGCTTTGAACATCCATCCCCTCCCCACAGTGACTTCTCTGCCCAGCAGATGTGGCTGGCAAGATACTTTCTCATTTAATTTGCACATCTAAACCAAGGTATTAGAATCTACATTTTACCAATAAGAAAACGAATCTCGTAGAGATTAACATGGTCCGAGTCACAGCCGGTGAGTGGAAGCACCACGCTTCCGGGCCAGTTGTTTGGCTCTCCAGAGTCTGTACCTTTCTGCCTTTTTTGAGGAGATTGAAAGACGGGAAAGCACATGCAAAAAACCCAAGGAGGGAAGAGCAGACCAGGGGTGCAGACTGGGGCAGGACGAGCACTAACCTGGGTCAGCCAGACATTTGTGGTCATGATCTGCTCCCGCTCGTGCTACAGGAAGAAGAGAAGCTGTTGAGAAGGCCGCCCGGCCTGCAGGCCCGCCCCAGCCACTCACCCACGATCCTTCCCATACCTCCCTGAACCGGGGGGCTCCAGAGAGGTAATTCTGGCTTTTCTGACCTCAGCAGCTGGGCAGAGTTTGGGACCTGCACTCACCACACTAATGAGCTGGGCCAGAGACACCATGAGCTGCACAGTCACTAGCTCAGAGCCATTGACGGCCGGGCGGATGAGCTTGTTGTACCGGGAGGGGTCCAGGAGGTGTTCCACCAGGCGCTCCTCTGTATCTGTACCCCAGACTCCTGGGCAGGGGGGCGGGAGGCAGGATGAAGGAAGTAGGCAAGGAAGACCCACCTAGCATCCCATTCTCCTTAGGCAAGTGGGGCAACCAGGCCAAAACAGGAGCTTCCCACCACTCCATCCCTAAAGATACAGCAAAATGCTTCAGTTATCCCATGAGGGCCCCGCAGAGAGAAATTCTTCTCTGAGATCATCAGCCAGGGAGACCAGACAGCCTCACACAGATGTGTCCAGACTAAAAGTCCACTCTATAAGGATTAGTGGAGACCCACTCTTCCTGCAAGCTCTCAGGCTGTGGTTTCAAAAGACTTGAGATTTCTTTTCCTTTTTTTTTTTTTTTTTTTTTTTTTTAAGATTTTGACAGAGACATAGCAAGAGAGGGAACACAAGCACTGGGAGTGGGAGAGGGAGAAGCAGGCTCCCCACCAAGCAGGGAGCCTGATGCGGGGCTTGATCCCAGGACCCTGGGATCATAACCCTAGCTGAAGGCAGACACTTAAACAACTGAGCACCCAGGTGGCCCCTAGACTTGAGATTTCTTGTTTTCGTGGCTTCTCCTAAAAAGTCCCTGTAGTTCAAGGAGGGTTTGGGATGGTGGGGAAGGTGCCCCACCTCAGCTAGGTCCATCTCTGTACACAAGTAACGTTATGCACTTCCACTTGTGATATGGGCTGTGACCCCACTCCACACCCACCTTCACAGGCACTGGATTGGAGTGGATGGCTGGGCTGCCTGTGCTGTGGATCTGAACATGTATCCAGCCCCAAATTCCACACATGGGGAGCCCACCTCCTGTGAGATGGCGTGCGGGTGTGGGAAGCTCGTTTAGCTGCACAAGCCCGTTGTACCCGCCCCTGCACAGACTCTCTCTCCTACGGCTCTGCACAGATGTACCCCCAGCCCTCAGAGCTCCTTCCTGGTGGTCCTCAGCCTGGCAGAGCACCTTCCCTTCCAAGCCTTCCCTCCCACCCTACAAGAGAGCTGAGAAGCCACTTTTCTCCCCTTCCTGTCTTGCCCCTGTGGAGTGGCCAGAATCGGGAGGCTACAATGTAGGACACAGGAAATGATGCCGAGGGAGGGTGCCCATCCAGGTAGAGTTCTGGAGATCATGTTTCACGGAAGTCAGATGGCATCCGGTCGCAGAGTGAGCCCTCCTGCCACCCCAGAAAGCCTGCGGAGACCCCCTCTCCCGTCCCTCCCCAAGCCCACGCCCTCCCACCGCCATTGCCCGGATCGCGCTTGCTTCCTTGCATCGCCTACTCCTTCCGGGATGTCCTCATCCCTGCGCGGTCGCCCTGGCGTCCCCCTGCAGGCTCGTCCACCTCTGGGGGTCCCCCTTGCGGCCTGGAGCGGGGTCCTTACCCGCGCGCAGCCCGAGGAGGCCGAAGCCCAGCAGCAGCGCCGCGGGGCCGGAGCGCGGGGCCATGCCGCGGGCGGGGCGCTGTCCGCGGTGCTGAAGCCGCGCCCGCGCCGCCGGAGGGTCCTGCGCTCGCGGGGTGCGGCGCGGCGGGGCGGGGCGGCGGCGGGCGGCGGGAGGGGGCCGGCTTCTCGCTCGCCCCGGCCGGAGCCGGCGGACGCGTTCCCGGCTGCCCTTCCAGGGAACACAACGCGGACGGGGAGAGGGAGGAGACTCCGCCCCGGAGGCGGAAGCGCTGAAGCCCAGGAAAAAAGGGGGTCCCTGGGTGGGACGTTCGTTGCTCAGCGGGTCACCGGACGGGGGCGTCCTGGAGCCCCGAAGTTGGGGCAGGACCTGAAGGACTGAGAAGGGCGGGAAGAAGCCGAGCCAGTAAGACAAATAGGTCACGACCCGCTCAGCGCAGGGGGGCCGAGGGCCCGAGTGTGGGGCGGGCGTCGGGAGCAGTTTCTGGGGCTCCCGCTTCCTTGGAAGGCTAGGACGCCGCTGGAGAAGGCCTTTTAGGCTTTTCCGGAAAGAGAGAGGGGCTGTGGGTTTGCTGTTTCTCAAAAGCAAACAGCTCTGGAGTCCGGAAACGGAATCCGTCACCTGTCCCCTTCTCGGGACCTGTCCCCACCTCCACGGACTCCCCCGAAGGCCAACCTTCCTTCCTGGGGGGGGGGGGTGCTGAAGAGAGGGCAGCCTTCGACGCTGGAAGGGTAAGTGGCTCTGCCCCCTCCCTTCCACTCCAGTCTCTGGCTTCTGTGCAACGAAGGGAGCAGAGGACCATTTCTCAGAGGCCCCAGAACGAAGCTAACCCAGAGGAGAGCTCACATGAGCCAGAGGGTTCACGACTCAATGACATCTTTGACCATGAAAGCCAATTAAGTCCTCCCTTCTCTCTTGGGTGGATTTTTGTCACTTATAGCCAAGACTCTTGACTCAAGCAGCCTTATCACTCCGCCCATCCACGCTCCAGCTTCCACTGAGGCCTGCCAGACCACAGACACTACCTGCCCCATCCCTGCCCCACCCCTGCCCCATCCCCCACAGTCCGGGGAGTTTTAACATGCTGTTCCCTCGACTCTCTTGTCACCTGTTTCCCCTCAACTAGTCAACTTTGAACATTTGACAGAAATGTCATTTCCTCAAGGAAGCTGTATCTGTCCAAGGACTAAGACAAGTGCTCTGCTGTTTGCAAACAGTGTCCAATGGCTGAAGGAACCACGCTAAAGCAGTGGTTGCCTCTGTGGCCAGGTCCTGAACCAGAACGGCGCCAGGCTTGTCATGAAGGCTCCACAAAGAAGGAAAGGGGCTAGTGTAGGCCTGATGTCTTCTACTCTGTATGGAAAAATTCCTTTTAAAGTTCGGCTAAACCTTCTTCAATACCCAGTATCATCACACTCATTTGGACATGAATTATACTGTGGTTTAATTTAAGATTTAAGGAAATCAGGATATTTATTTTTCTTTAAAGTAAAATGTTACCGAGGTCATGGTTTCCAAGAAAAAGCCCCTCCACCAGCCCACTGCCTTGACACAACAAATGACTACTTTCTCTCTACCAAGTATTAGCTGCTGTGTCCATAACGGCCCGTGTCCTTTATAACCCTTTCTTCTTATCAGCTAATACTTGATGCTTTAATCAGCTGTTGCCTTTTACTCTCAGGCTTACACATTGGCTTTACACTGCATGGTCTTTTATAAATTTTTGATTTTGAGTTTATTTTCGTTACAAATATGCTCTGTGTTTATTGTAAAAAAAAATTAAATACGTAAGTAATCCAAAATAAATAAATAAATCCAAGAAACTATTTAAAAAAAAATTAAAACTCAACTAAAAGAAACATTTAACACGTCCTCAGTTCCTGATATTGAAGGGTGAAAACAAGACAAGTACCAGAAAAGAAGTGGGTGGCCAGCGGCCCGTGATGCACGTGGCAGTGGGCACAGACCTGCACCACAGGCTCCAGGACCAATGCCTATGTGTAACAATCTCCTGAGAATTAAATCTTGGAAGCGAGGAAAGGCATGGAGAATAAAGCCTTAAAGAAAAGAGAAGAGGGAGCCTGGGTGGCTCAGTTGGTTGGACGACTGCCTTCAGCTCAGGTCATGATCCTGGAGTCCCGGGATCGAGTCCCGCATCGGGCTCCCGGTTCCGCAGGGAGTCTGCTTCTCTCTCTGACCTTCTCCTCGCTCATGCTCTCTCTCTCACTGTCTCTCTCTCTCTCTCAAATAAGTAAATAAAACATTTAGGGGAGGGAAGAAAAGAGAAGAAATGTGTGCAAGCATTCCATTAAGACCCAGCTTCAACAGCCCGGATCGATGTTGGCTGAGTATCTGCTGCTTTTCAAGGATGTACACGTGTTGAGGATACAGTGATCAAAGCACCTGGGCGATAAAGAGGGCACAGTTTGTCGGCAAAGGCTCACTGCTCAGTGTGATGGGGATGTGGACAAGGTGCTACAAGGGGGGGAGAGTCGGAGCGCCCAAGCTTCTGCGGAAAATGCAGCCGAAACCGAGATTTCCGAGAGGAGGAAGTCGGCAAGACAAGGTGGCTTAAAGGTCTTTCAAAGTCCTCAGCAAGAGGGCCAGGGAGCTGTGCACGAAGATGTACTTAGAACTCGGATTTTTCTCTTGGTGGATGCGGGGTGACTGAGGAAGGCTGTGAGTGTCCTCTTAAGAAAATCTCTCCAAAGTAGCTTATTTCTGGGCTGACGGACCAGCACCGAGGGTCCTGTGCTTGCTTGAAGCCCTGCGCTGCTTCCCTTGGTCTCTGTCTTCTCAGATTCCCCAGCTTTTGCTCCCAGTTTTTCATTTTATTTTTAAGTAAAATGTGAAATGCTTCATGAATTCGCAGGTGAGCCTTGCACAGGGGCCATGCGCATCTTCTGTGTATCGATCCAAATTCAGTCTATGTGCTGAGAAGCGAGCTCCCCTTCAAGCTTAATTCCGGCTCGGCAGAGGTCCTCTGAGTACAACCACTGGTGCCCAGGAGAGTGGGACCTCTCTCCCTCATGTCTCCCACACACAGTCCTCCCACCCCCACCAGAAAGAAAGGCAGTCAGGGAGAGAGAACAGGGCCAAAACCATGCAGGGTGATGGACAGATCTAGAAGGGTCAGCCCTGAGGCAAAAAGGCGAGCAGTTCTGTGGGTGCACTCTCATTGTCTCTGATGGTAAGGAACTTTTTCTCTTGGGAGACACTATAATTAATGCTGCTTTCCTTTATTTACTTTTTTTTTTTTTAAGATTTTATTCCTTTATTTGCCAGAGAAAGAGCACAAGCAGGGGGAGCAGGAGGCAGGGGGAGCAGCAGGCTCCCTGCTCAGCAAGAAGCCCAACATGGGGTTCGATCCCAGGACCTCAGGGTCATGACCTGAGCCTAAGGCAGATGCTTTACTGACTGAAACAACCAGGCATCTCAAATTACTTTAAATTTAAAAACTACTTAACTGTTAAAAACTATTACCAGAGTAATACATACTCATGAAAACCACCTGGAAAACACAAATTAGCAAAACAAAGTAAAAAAGATTCATGGTCCTACCTCCTAGAGGAAAAGACTGTTAACACACTTACCATATAAATATCTAATTTATACATTAAAAAGATATTTTTATTAAAAAATAAAATGATTTGCTTATTAAGCACAAAACAACATCTACAGAGGATAGATATATATCTATATAGCAGATGCCTACGTAGACAGGTGGGTCTCGTGTATCTCCAAACTTGTGTGCACTCAGATATGGCACACAAAACACACATAAATTACAAGTGTACGACTGAATTTTCACAACATGAACACACCCGGCCTCTGCTGAGCGCCGGACAGTCCTGCCTACGCCCAGCCCTCCCCTTGCCTGCCCCTCCCCCGAGCCCTTCTTCCTCGTCTCCTGCTTTGGGGCCCCGCAAACCCATCGAGCCCCGCATCGGTTCTTTCAAACTGTCCTCTGTCTCCACCGAAGTAACTTCTTCACCTTCCTTTCTGGGAGTTACCCCTGACGGGTATCGCCCTTCAAGGCCCTGACCGCTGTGAGCCCGAGACCTGTGTTCGTCAGCTATTACAGTTGACCACATCTATCTGCCCTTCGCCCATGACCCTGCGCTCCTGAGGGCGGGACCCAGCGAGTACCAGCGGTGGTGGCAGGAGCCTGTCCTATGTGCCAGGAGTCACCGGCTCCCCAGGGCCTCTCCGGCTCCCGTGAGCAAGTGCAGGGAGAGGGCCGCTCCCTGCCGCCCGGACAGGGCATCTGCTCACTCTGAGAACACAAGCCCGTTTGCAGAAAACAGAAATCTCGACAATTCGTCCTCCATAGAGCAGCCAGAATGACTCTTCCCAACCCCCCGTGTCCTGCCCTCTCCTTGCCCTGGACTCCAGGGACGCTGACCGGCGCTTCCCCAAAACTGCCGGTCTTCACCACGAGCGCCGCTCTCAGCGCTGCTCTCCTGTTTCCTCACCCGATGCCCCCCCCCCCCCCCCCCCACCCCCCCCCCCCCCCCCCGCCACACCCCTGCTGCAGGAGCAGAAGCCCAACCACACAGGCCGCGCGTAACCTGCCGGGGCCGCTCTTCCTCGGTCCTCAAGGAACGCCCACGTCCGTGGACCGGCTTCCAGTGTCCGCCAGGCCGGAGGCGCTGCCCGCCTCAGCGGCGTCGCTCCTTCTGGCCCTTCCTTCCCCCACCTCGGTGGGCAGGGAGAGGTGAGGACGGGCCGGCTCTCCCCGACCTCCCAATCCGCGCTCAGCCTGGGGAGTCTGCGGGCCTCCGGGACCACCTGTGCCCCCACCCAAGTGCACGGCCTTGTTTCCCTCACTCCTGCTTCCCTGGCGCCCGAGAGTCCACTCAGGGCCTGTACCCATCACCTCCGTCCACGTCTAACGCCTCTGCCCCCACGTTTCAGCAGAACCCGGACAGCACTAGGCCCAGGGCTCTCCAGCCTGAGAGCCACGACGTCCAGCACCGCGGCGGGGAAGACGGCGCTCCCCGCTCCCTGATGACTTTGAGTTTCCTCCTTGGGGAACCCGGAGTCTGGGCAACACGGTGCGAGTGTCTCGTTGGGCTGTTTTTTCCTATTAAAACCCTTTATATGATACGGAATTCAGGGGCACCTGGGTGGCTCAGTGGGTTAAAGCCTCTGCCTTCAGCTCAGGTCATGATCTCAGGATCCTGGGATCGAGTCCCGCATCGGGTTCCCTGCTCAGTGGGGAGCCTGCTTCCTCCTCTCTCTCTCTCTGCCTCTCTGCCTACTTGTGATCTCTGTCAAATAAATAAATAAACAGTCTTAAAAAATATATATATATGCAATTCAGCGGTGACCGGGTGCCTCAGCCGCTTACGGCTCTGACTCTTGGTTTCGGTTCAGGTCATGACCTCACTGCTGGATCCAGTTCTGCGCTGGGCTGAGCGTGGAGCTTGTTTAAAGGATTTTCTCTTGTCTCCCTCTGCCCCTCTCCCCTTGTCCACTCTCTCTAAAAATGAAAAAAAAATTTTTTTTTAACCATAAACAAATAAATATGGAATTCAGGATTTTCCAAATGGCTGCATCTGTGCAGCTTTCTTGGTTAAGGCCTGGCGTCCAACTAGGTGAGACCCTCCTGAGAAAGCATCAGAGGGAGCCTGCCGGAGGCCGAGCTGGGCAGAGGGTCACGGACCGGAGACAGGCCCGGCACGCCGCTTACCGGCCGCGCCCCTGGGCAGCCACTCCTTCCCCAGCTGTAAATCGGGGTCCCGGCGCCTACCTAGCCAGGCTGTTGGGGGACCGGAAAGGCCCTGGCCCGGGAAGAGCTCGGAAGTGGGATTCTTACCACAGCCTTTCACGCTACCGACCTGCACCCCCTGCACCCCCGGACTCAAAGGGGACATGGAGCCCCCCTGGGCGCTCCCCCACGGAGACAAGCGGCCCGGATGGGCAGGACGCGTCTCCAGACGCCCCGAGCTCCACGTGCCCGCCGCCGCCGCCGACCGGGGGACGAGGAGCCCGGGCCGGGGGTCCGCAGCCCGCCCCCGGCAGAGCGCAGCTCCTCTCAGCGCGGGGGGCAGGGGGTGGCCACCCGGCCGGCCGGCGCGCTGCGTGGCGGGCAGAGCTCTCCGGGCCCCGCCGCAGGCCAAGCCGGGGCCCCGGGGCGCAGGAGGCCGGCCGGGCCTCGTGACAGCGCCCCCAGCGAGGGCCAGGGCCACTGCGAGGGGCCGCGGCCGCCGCCCAGGCCCCGCTGCGGTCGCTCAGGCCGGCGGAAGCGCCCCGGCCCCGAGGGAAGCCCACGCGGCCCCCAGGCTCGTCCCCGCCCGCGGGGCTCACGCGGCGGAGGGTCAGCGGCCGAGCACGCCGCGGTCGGCACGGACCGGACCCCGCCCCGGCGTCTCCGCTCAGCCGCCCGCAGTCGCTCGGGGCGGGCGCAGCGCGCACCGCCGGCCCAGAGCCTCCGCGCAGGCGGGGAAACTGAGGCTCAGAGGGCGCGGGACGAGCCCAAGGTCACGCGGCCGGCGGCCAGCGGGGCGGGGACCAGCCTGCAGGCGCCCCCGTGGCCGCCCCCGAGCGGTCGCCCCGCCGGCCGCCGCAGCCGCCACGCGGTCCCCACGGGCGCCGGGAGGCCCCCACGCGCGCGCAGGCTCGGGCGGGACGTGCACGCCGGGGCGGGGGGGGGGGGCCGGGGGGGGGGGGGGGGGGGGGGCGCCTGGGCGCACGCGGCGCCCGGACACGTGACAGGGGAGCGCCGCAGGGCCGACGGGAGCGCGCGCGCACGACGTGCGTAAGCACGCGCCCAGGCCGCGAAAGCGCCGGGCCCGAAGCCCCTAGGTCACGTGCGGAGGGCGGCGGGCGAGCGCCAGGGGGCGGGCGAGAGGGAGAGGTCACGTGAGGGGGGCCGGCGCCGCGCGGTCACGTGAGGGGCGGGGCGGGCCGCCGAAGCGGAGGGGGAGGGGCGCGCGGCTTCCGGCGGCTGGGGGCCGGCGAGCGGGGGGGCCCCGTCCCGGAGGCGGCGGCGGCGCCATCTTGGCGAAGGGGGGATCAGGAAGTGCGGACCGCGGCGGCGGCGGCGGCGGCGGCGGCGGCGGCGGAGCCCGAGCGGAGGCCGGAGGCTCCCGGCCCGCCGGCCCCGGAGCGGAGCGGAGCGGAGGATGCAGCAGCCGCAGCCGCAGGGGCAGCAGCAGCCGGGGCCGGGGCAGCAGCTGGGGGGCCAGGGGGCGGCGCCGGGGGCCGGGGGCGGGGGGGGGGGGGGGGGGGGGCCCGGGGCCGGGGCCCTGCCTGAGGCGGGAGCTGAAGCTGCTCGAGTCCATCTTCCACCGCGGCCACGAGCGCTTCCGCATTGCCAGCGCCTGCCTGGACGAGCTGAGCTGCGAGTTCCTGCTGGCCGGGGCTGGAGGGGCCGGGGCGGGGGCCGCGCCCGGACCGCATCTGCCCCCGCGGGGGCCGGTGCCCGGGGATCCCGTCCGCATCCACTGCAACATCACGGTGAGGACCCCTCGGCGCGCCCGTGCGGGGCCCCTTGTCCGGGACTCGGGACCGCCCCGCACAGCTTCGTGCTCTCCGAGGGCCCGGGGGGCCCCGGCCCCCCCCCCCCCACCCCGTCTCGGGGCTCGGCCCGGTCCCCGCGGGCTCCACTTGCTGCCGCCGCTGGAGCTTGGGCCGTGCGCCCGCAGTCGGCCACGGACCCTTGGTGGCGAGGGGCGCCCGACATATGGCGCCTCGACTGGCCCCTTCCGCTCACCCGCATCCCGAGGGTCGTGATCTGGGCCCTGGCGACTTTGCCTTGCCGCCTGCGAAGGCCCCTTTCTTGCCCTGCTGTCATCGCGGGGCTCCAGGCCTCTGCCCTGAGCTCAGCCGCAGGGACCTCCCTGGCCTGGAGGCCCGCACGATTCAGGGATGCCCCCTGGTCGCTCCTACCTTTGACTTAGGCCGTTGCCACCTGTGGGATCCCTGCCTGGGCACCTCTCAGGAGACCCCCTTTGCTCCCCAGATATGACCAAGTGGAGATCCGCAGGTCGTGGACTCTTTTTTTTTTTTTCCCCCTTGGTTCCCCTTCTGTTCCAGCGTAACCTCCAACTCTCCTCCTCTTGCCTCAGCTGGTGGCAGATCTGCCACTCCGCTCCTGGGCCCTGGGGTATCTCCAGTTGCCCTGGGTGGTTGCCTTTCCTGGTGATGAGGTGGGAAGACCATCCCCTTGGTTCTGAGCGGTAATGGCCCCTTTTCTCCCCAGTGAACATCAAGCCGTCCTAGGCTTGCTCGTCTAGGAGACACCCTACGTGTCCCCTGCCTGTGCACTCTCAGATGCCCCTGGAGGGGGTCAGCAAGTGATAACCTGGGGAGGTTTTTCACTGCTCCACATGGGTTGATACTGGTTGATCTTATCTGCCGTGGTAGTGTCCTTCCTGCCAGGGGTGCTAGGGAGCCAGGGGGCAGGTGGGCTGACTGCAGCCTGGAGTGGTCTGGGTACCAGGGGGTGTGATTGCAGTTTACGTGGTTCTTCTTTTCTGTCTCTCTCCCTCCATCAAACCAGGTCAAGGTGTATGGCAAGCCTGGGCCTGGGTTGGACG
The DNA here is from genome assembly GCF_022355385.1 of Mustela nigripes. Taxonomy (NCBI): domain Eukaryota; kingdom Metazoa; phylum Chordata; class Mammalia; order Carnivora; family Mustelidae; genus Mustela; species Mustela nigripes. The sequence goes on from NC_081566.1 coordinate 66,608,063, forward strand.
GTGCCCCACCAAAACACGTGTCCCATTTCTTCCTTCCTCCACTTTTTTTGCACTGAAAAGTTGAGATTGAAGGACTGGTTGAAGACTTGATCATCTTTTTTGTGATCGGTTTTTCTAGCATCAAGAGTTAGCGCCGCGACGGGGCTAAGTCCCCCAGTGGAAAGTGGCTAGGTTTCCCTGATGTGGGTGGAAGCCCCAGGAGCTGACTTCTCTTCCTATATTGGACTTCAGCTTCTGGAGAGTAGGTTTGCCCCCTTCTAGTGGCCAGAGGCCATCGCCTGGCTTTGTGCTTGGAAGGAAGTTCCGTGAGGAGGTTCTCCAGCAGACTCCCCGTGGCCCCTGCAAGGGAGACTCAGCCTGACCTGGGCCTCTGGGTCTGGGCAGAGGGGGAGTCTGGTCAGGCTGCATCTGGCACCGTGGCTCAGGAATGCCGGGAATGCTCGCAGCGTAGGCTTCTTCCAGCCCGCCATGCGGAGCCCTGCAGCCTGTGCTGGGCGGAGAGGGTGGCACGCTCCCAGGGGAGCATGGGGAGCACCGGCCTTCCAGGGCGGCTGCTGGGGGTGGCCCGGCTGGGGAAGAGTCTTCTTGCTGCTTTCTTCTAGGTTCAGGAGACGCGATCTAGTTTGCGTGTCTCCTTCCCCAGCTAAAGTGAAAGTGATCTGGAACCTTCGCTTTTTTCCACATTAGTGTGGCTGTGATGAGGGGACCCCTTCCTGAACGGACCCTGGGATTTGAGGAGCGGCGGGGCTGGAGGGCTCTGTGTGGGGAGTGGGAGAGCCCGCCTCGGCAGCAGCGCTGTGCACAGGAGACCCCCCCCCCCCACTGTGGGCAGCGTGGCTGCGCGGTCTCCGAGAAGAGAGAAGAGCCTTCAGGCTTTTTGGAAAGGGCCCCCTCGGGGATGACCTCTAGTCTGGGGTTGGTTGGGAGGGTGTTTCAGTTGGATACCGAACTTCTGTTGGGGGCAGGAGGGGCAGAGGGACGAGGAATGTTCTGGGGAGGAGGCAGGCAAACCGTAGCCCTTCCCAGGGTCTCCCGTCTCGACCACTGTCACTGCTCTCTCCCCTCAGGAGTCCTACCCTGCTGTGCCCCCCATCTGGTCAGTGGAGTCCGATGACCCGAACTTGGCCGCCGTCTTGGAGAGGCTGGTGGACATCAAGAAAGGGAATACTCTGGTGAGATGCCAGGGTGCCAGGCGGGGGGCTCTTTCTTGCTGGGAGGCCCCTGTTACGGAGGCGCCCTGTGACAGGGAGACGGACCTGGAAAAGGCACACCTGGGGGCAGACTCCTCAGGAAGTGCTCTCTGAAGCTGGAGGGAGAGCCTTGCGCCCAACCCGGCACGGGTCCCATGAAGGCCCCCCACAGCCACCCGCTCCCCAGGATTCAGAGAACTCGGTACTGCGGGGGTGGGGGGACAGTTAGGAGCTCACACGCGCCCTGTGCGGAGCGGGCGGGGACGGGCGTTTGACCCCATCCGCACGGTCGCGACCCCAGCTGCTGCAGCACCTGAAGAGGATCATCTCCGACCTGTGTAAGCTCTACAATCTCCCTCAGCACCCGGACGTGGAGATGCTGGACCAGCCCCTGCCGGCGGAGCAGGTGAGCGGCCCGGGGCGGCCCCGCGGACAGCGCCCCGTGAGCACCCGCGCACGGACGCACACTTGCACACTTGCCCTGGGGCTCTCCTGGCCCTGCCAGACACGTACCGGGTAGTGGCTCTCGGTGCTCTGTCTCCCGGTGAGGCACTAGTGGCCTTGCCCGTCACGCCTACCCATGGGCAGTGTCTTCAGGTTGAGAGGAAGGGGCAGCAGTGGGTAGCCACTGGGGACCCAGGCCCCTCGCTGAGAACCAACAGCATGGCCTCAGTGTAGAAGCGAAAGGAGGGGTTTTTAGCCCCCTGGGCTGTGGCTTCCTTTCTGACCTGGCTGGTGGAGCGGTCGGGGTGTGCGGGCAGGCACCCCAACGCCAGACCCGGGGCTCTGACCGCTGCCCCCCCCCCCCCGCCCCCACAGTGCACGCAGGAGGACTTGTCTTCTGAAGATGAAGATGAGGAGATGCCTGAGGTAGGGGCGCCCCTCCCGGGCGGCAGTGGTGGGCAGGCACCCACTGTTGACGCGCTGCGGTCTAGACTGGGGAGGACTAAGCACAGACTTGGGACCCGGAGGAGCAGCCAGTGTTGGAGGAAACAGGCCTGCCCCCATCCCCCGCGCCTTTGAGCCACGGGGTCAGCAGGACGGCTTCAGGGCTTTGCCGTGGGGCCCACACGCATCTGTGTCCTGCTGGGGAGCTTCGCCATGTCTCCCTGGGCTGAGGCTTTCTCGCCTATGGGCCGGGACCGCAGCAGCTCCTGCGCAGGCCCCGCTGCTGTGTGTGGGGTGCGCCGCGCAGTGGGCGGCAAGTGTAGAACCCCCTGACCCGGTCTCCGCAGTCACGGGCCGTTGCACAGTGGTCAGCAGCTGAGCTTCGGGGCCTATGGAGCATCGGGTCGTAGCTCCGCTGTCGCCGTGGGCGCCGGGGAGCCTCCCTGGCCGCCGCCCTCTGGTCTGGGCAGGGGGGGCTGACGACCGCGCAGCGGTGTGGGGACGGGGAGAAGTGGCTGAGGACAGCACCCGGCACGCGGTGGGCATTCTGGGGAGGGCGGCCGCTGGGGCGACAATGGGCTGGCGGTCACCACGTCCTGCTGGGTGAGCTGCTCGCTCCATGGCCTTGGGGGTCACAGCTTCTGCACAGGGCGGGCAGGCAGCCTGTGTGTCTCCCCACCCGGAGCGGGGCGAGGGGCTCATTCCATTGTTGACCTCACCCCTCCCTCGTTACTGTGTCAGCAGCCTGGCCCAGCCCTCTCACCGGCAGGGCGGGCGGGAGACTTCTGCCCGATCTCAGCTGGAGGTGCAGCCCTGAGAACTCCCGGGAGCCCTAGGGACCCAGTGAGATGTGAGCTTCGAGTCACAGTGCCAGGCAGAGTCATTCTAGGACTCATGGAGGAACTGTCGCTGCCAAGGGAGGGTTTGAGGGACAGCTGCAGCAGGTCCTTCTAGGGAACGAGACGGCTGTGTCTCTGCCTGCCTCCCCGGGTCCTTAGTGGTTCTGCCGCCCGAGACCTTCAGATCGAGGAGGGAGTAGGGCTGGGACCCGCTCCAGCCGTGGAGGGTGCGGTGGTCCCCAGCCGGATGGACCCGCTGCTGTTCCGTCTCCCATGGCTCAGGACGCGACGGGACGGGACAGGATAGGGAGAAGGGCGGCCCCTGCACAACTTGTGCCGGTTCTTTTCCTTTCTACCGTCCTGCCCCACGCCGCTCCAGGACACGGAGGACCTGGATCACTATGAGATGAAGGAGGAGGAGCCAGCCGAGGGCAAGAAATCCGAAGATGACGGCATCGGGAAGGAAAACTTGGCCATCCTGGAGAAGATTAAGAAGAACCAGAGGCAAGATTACTTAAACGTACGTGCCTTCCCCGGGAGAGGGGGCTGGGGGGCTGCAGGGTCTGCGCCGGCCCCGTGCGGGTCGTGCGGACGCGTCTCCAGCACGTGCTCTCCCGTGCAGGGCGCGGTGTCCGGCTCGGTGCAGGCCACGGACCGGCTCATGAAGGAGCTCAGGGACATTTACCGCTCACAGAGTTTCAAAGGCGGTGAGTGTGCGTCCCAGGGCCCCCGAGAAGTGCTGGGGTACGCGGGGGCTACGGGAGCTTTTCGGCCCACAAATCTGGCACCTCCGGTCCACGGCTCAGGTCATGTGCGTGTCCGCCTGGGGTGGACCTGGAGCCTCGGACCTCCATTCTGTCGGCCTGGGAGGGGCTGCGTCCAGCCTTTCTGACGACGCGGTGGTCTTCCCCCTTCCCAGGAAACTATGCAGTCGAACTCGTGAATGACAGTCTGTACGACTGGAACGTGAAACTCCTCAAGTGAGTGCGGGCAGGCAGCGGCCTGGGGGGACAGAGCCGTGTCCGGGCTCCCGGGCGGGGCCCAGCGTCTGAGCGCACACTCCTTGCTTCTCAGAGTCGACCAGGACAGCGCTTTGCACAACGATCTCCAGATCCTCAAAGAGAAGGAAGGAGCGGACTTCATTCTCCTCAACTTTTCCTTCAAAGTAAGACTTCCCTTGGCAGCCCCTGCATCGGCCGGGCACCGTCCTCGTCTTGGGCGGGCAGGCCTGGGGGCACGCCGCTCCCTGACAGCGTCTCCCTCTCGCTCGCAGGATAACTTCCCCTTCGACCCGCCGTTTGTCAGGGTTGTGTCTCCCGTTCTTTCCGGAGGGTGAGTGGCTCGGCGGGGGTGCGGGGGCACGAGGTGCAGGGCTGCGGCCGGCTGCAGCCGCCTGACGGACCCTCGTCTGCAGGTACGTTCTGGGCGGAGGTGCCATCTGCATGGAGCTCCTCACCAAACAGGTGAGCCGGGGCCCTGGCTGGGCCGGGCCTGCACCCGCTGGTGCCTCTGAAAAGCCTCCTGACCCGTCCTCTTCCCCCCCGTCCCCAGGGCTGGAGCAGCGCCTACTCCATCGAGTCCGTGATCATGCAGATCTGTGCCACGCTGGTGAAGGGGAAGGCACGCGTGCAGTTCGGAGCCAACAAGGTGAGGATCCAGGCCGCGGGGCCGCTCACGCAGGCCCGGACCGCGGGGTGAGGCCTCTGGCTGGCGCCCTGCTGAGCGGGCCTGGGAGCCAGGGATGCCGGGGTCCACGGAGCGCCAGGCCAGGGCAGGGGTCTCTGGCCCGCTGCGTTGATGGTGGCCTCCTGTCCTAGTCCCAGTACAGCCTGACGAGAGCACAGCAGTCCTACAAGTCCCTGGTGCAGATCCACGAGAAGAACGGTGAGCCGCGGCCAGGGCCCTGGGTCGTCACCTCTTGCCAGAGAGCAAGAACCCTGTCTTTGGCTCCTGTGCCTTCACTCCCTGCGAGCACCGCGCCCGCACTGTCCTCCTGAGAGGGGCTGGCTTCCACTCCCTCCGTTCCCAGAGGAGCAGCGCCTGCCCGTCCTTGGCAGGGCTCGGTGCTGCCCTCCGCCCAACCGCCTTTCCAGAAAGCTCGTGTCGCGGTGTCCTCTCACGGCGGGCAGGTTCCCAGTCCCCATGCTGGGAACCCTTGCTGGGATCTTCTCACCCATGACCCTGGAGGTGCCCTCGGGAACAGGGCTGGGAGGGCAGGCTCGGGCCTACGCCCGGTCACTGTGCCCTGGCTCTTCTCTGCAGGCTGGTACACACCCCCCAAGGAAGATGGCTAAAGCCGGAGAGCGTCCCTCCCTCCTCCCCAGGCGCCACTGGACCAGTTCCCTTTGAATGCTGTATTCGGACCTCGTGCCGCCTCTGTGGTCCCCTCCCTCGTTTTTCCTGGACGTGATAGCTCTGCCCTAACGCAGGACAGCGATGGCTATTCTAAGCGCTAAGGAAAACCGCAGACACAGACCCGTTTCAAGTACTCCAGACTGACTGACAGACCAACGACCACCTGGCTGGAACCCCTGCTCGCAGGCATTCTTCTGAAAGAGACTTTCGAGCCTCCTTCTATTGCTGGAAACTCAGCCGTGCTCCAGACTAGAGCCTCCTTACCTATGCTATGGATTTTTAATTTATTTTCTCTTATTTCATGTACACTGCTTTTTTTGGTTACAGTGTATGACGGATGTGTATGAAAAATGTATCTTTGGGAAAACAATTACAGTTTGTTAATTTGAAGATGCTGGTCTTGACTCCTCTTTCTCTCTCTTCCACCTCCCGCCCCCCCTCCCCCGCTGTCTGGGCGGTGGGGGAGGGGCAGGGCCCGGCGGCTGGAGGAGAGGCTGCAGTTTGCTGCGGAGGCTTGCCCGGCTTGCCCCCAGGTTCCTCCCGGAGGCCCCCCTGGAGCGACCAGCACTTGTCCCCTCGGAACGCAGAGCCTGCCTGCCGAGCCACGACAGGGCAGGCTGCACGGACGCTTCACGCTCACGGCGACTGTTCCTACTAGTCACAGATGTTTCCAAATTTCTAAGAGAGAGTGAGGATGGAGTCTGGAGAGGCCGCTTCCAAGAATTGCTTCAAAATGAATGGAGGGGTGGGGGGGTGCTCCCCGGCTCCCCGGCTCCCCGGCTCCCCTGCCTCGGACAGGCCTGCCCTGGCCCAGACTGACGGCTTGGACCTCTCCATCAGGCTCACACAGGAAGATGGGCAGAACTCTGAAGCAGGTTGTCTGGCCCGGAGAATTGGGGGTTCTTTGAAGCTGCTGGCCTGAGGTGGGTCCTGCTGGGAAGGTTCGCTCCAGGGGCTCATTCCGGGCCCCTGGGGCCTCACCCTGGTTCTGGGAACTGCTGGTCAGGGGAAGGGGGTGTGGGGAGGCTGTGCGGTGCTGTGTGGACCTGTGGGGGACACTGCCTGCCACCCAGCCCTTGAGCCTGCCCCTGGGCTGTCCGCCTGTGGGCTGGGGGCTGGGCCGAGCGAGGCCGGTGTAGGCTGGCGTGGGGGAGCCCGGGCTGAGGACCACGGGCCTGTGGGACACCAACACTGTCCTGCTTTGTCGGAGACCCTGGCCATTCCCCTCCCACTCCTGTTCCCTTGGGGACCGTAAGTGTCGCTGCTTCGGGCGCAGGGAGAGGCTGCCAGCTCTGCCCCGTGCTGCTCCTGCTCTGCCCACACCACCTGCCACAGGTGCTAATGCCCATGGAGGCCGAGATCAAGAGGGGCCCCGGGGAAACACTCGGTAGAGCTGGAATCTGGGTCTTGAGGCCTCTGTGGCTTTGTTCTGAACTTTCACCAGCCCTGGCTGGGATGTAGTTGGTGTTTTTAGTAATGTGTACTGTGAGCTGTTCTCTGTACAATGTATTTTGTAATGTATTTTCTCATCTACCAAAGGATGAAACAAATAAAATTATTTAAATAGTTTGGCTCTGATATAATTTTTTTTTTTACATTTATTTATTTAACTTATCACACCCAATGAGGGGCTCGAGCTCACGACCCCAAGACCCGGAGTCACACCCTCCACGGACAGAGCCAGCCGGCCGCCCCCGACAACAACTGAAGGACCGGGGGGTCCGCGTCCACTGGCGCGAAGGGAGGCGCCCGCTCGCGGGAGCAGAGCACCGAGCAGGAGAGAACCCTCCACCTTTCCCATCAGACTTAACACTCCCCTCCATGACGACCCGCATGAGGGATTGTGACGATGCTCCTAAGCACAAGAAGCTTCGAAACACCCTGAATCAATGTTCTCTGCACGTGCCCCGGGTCGCCGTGTGACCCCTCAAGGCGGGGTTCGCAGCGGGCGGCAGCCTCTGACCCACCACAGCGGGTCCGCAGGAGGGGCTGCGAGGGCGGCTACACAGGAGCGACACCCCAACCCCTGAAACCTGCCATTGTTCATTCCGTAAGGTGACAGCTTGGTGCAAGGCTCCGGATTCTCGCCTGGAACGCCAGGAAAAGCAAACGTGGGCCCCTCCGTTTTCCGGAATCTCAGGGCAACTTCTCGTCGTGCTCCGGGGGCGCCCAGAAGAGACGTGGGGAGGACCCACAAGCTACCTCTGGCTCCGACCTCATGGAAGCTTCCTGGGTGTGGCACGGGCGCTCAGGCTGAGCCGGGAACCTGAGATGCTGGGAGACCAGCCCTGAGAGGTGAGCTGGGGGTCAAGGCCAAATGGGAGTCAAAGCAATCCCGGCACTGGTGGCCTTCTCACCTCAAGGCCTCAAGAGCACAGTGTGCTTAAGGACAAGGGACACAATGTGATGGAGAAGGGGCGTGCTGACCATCAAGACGTGTGACTTGAAGAGAGAGTCTCCGTGGGAAGGAAGCCCCGCCCCCGCACCCCCCATGACCTCAGCTTGTCTCTCGGGGGACCTCCAGGTCAAGGTGTGCCCTTGGGCCCAGGTGACCTGCCCCAGAGCGCCCAGGGCCGGAGGGACCAACAACCTTAGATACGGGCAGTTACCTCCAAGGTCCAAATACCAGGATGCGTGGGGTGACCCAGCGGGAACTCCAAGTGTCTGCCCGGCACAGCAGGAAGGCTGGGTGGCTCCAGGTGAGGCCGCGGGGGAGAGGGGGGCAGCGGCGAACCCCGCAAGTCTGTGCCTGTCGTGGCGGGCCCCAGGGGCAGGGGGGGGCTGACCCCAGATGTGGGCGTGGGAGGGGAGGGCAGGAAGAGCCGATCCAAGGAGGCCTCACTCTTGCGCCTGCCCTCCTGGCAGGGATCTGGGACTGCTGTGGGGCCTTCTGGGGCCCCGGCTTGTGCTCACTTACTCGGTGCGGAGCGCCCCTGCTGGAGGGCCCGAGGCTGGAAAGCAGAGAGGCCGGGAGCGAGCTGTTCCTCTGTGCGGGGAACGGGGCCAGGTGCCCTGCTCCGAGGCCTTCCCTTGCTCGGGCCCCCAACGTGGGGCCGCTTGAATGCACGGAACCGGCCCCACAGAGTCGGCCCTCAGGCCCATCCCCAGCTGTAAGCTCCTGTCACTTTTCTGAACCTCGATGTCCTCCTCCCTGAGGGGGGAAATTGTCAGTCTGCCTGACCTCTCAGAGCCCCCTCAACCTCCACACCAGAGCTGAGAGCCCCTGGCCTGCGGCAGGCACCCCGGCCCCTCGGCCTGTCTGGGAGCTGCTGTTCAGGACCTGGGGCTCCTCCATGCGCCTCCCGCCCCAAGCAGTCAGGTGCCTGGCCAGAGCTCCTGGGCCCTGGCCGCCGCCGGGCACTCCCCGTGCTAGGCCGCGGGGCCCTCTGCATGCAGTGACCCAAGATGACCTCTGGGGGGCACCCTGCTGCCGAGGCCCTGGCCCTCGCCTCGGTGCTTTGGGGAGGGGCCTTTCCCTGTTCCTGCGTGCCCTCCCCCTGCCCTCCTAGCTCCGCGCACTCTCTCAACCCTTCCCACCCCACCGAACCCCAGACAAAAGGCGGAGCAGAGGAGAGGCCGCGCCCTCTCAAGGACGTGAAAACGCCCCGTGGTTTCCAGATCCTAGTTTTCTTCCATAACGGATTCCTTTCCCAGGGAAACTGAGCAAAACTCAACGTACGTGACAGGAAAGTGGCGGAGCTCTGGCCAAAGGCGGGGCGGGGGGGGGGGGGCTGTGCTCCCCGCTCTGTACCACAGACCGCAGACTTCGGGCAGCACCTGAGGCCCCGGGGCACAAAGCAAATGTGCAAGGGGCAGCTCCAAAAACTGGGAGAAGGGGAGACACTGAGAGGCACCCTAAGGCCTCTGCTGCCCCCTGCTGTCCCCTGCTGTCCACTCTGCTGTCCCCTGCTGCCCCCTGCTGTCCACTATGCTGTCCCCTGCTGCCCCTCCCTTCCACTCTGCTGTCCCCTGGCTGTCCTGCCAGGCTGAAGCCCATCAAGTCTCAGAAGGGTGGAGGTTCACTCCCTTTCTCCAGCACAATAGGTTGAGTCGGGGGTCGGGGGGGTTGTTGGCTCAGAAGTCGTCCATCCAGCCTGCACAGGAACCACGCAGGGAGGGGAGCCCACCGACCAAAGTCGCTGAGAATGACCACAGGCACCCACCCGGTCCAGTACCCAGCACCGGAGGGAGGAGAGGACCGTGCCGCCCCCGGGGTGGGCAGAGCACCCTCTACTGGACAGCCGGAAGGCAGGGCCCGGCGGAGCAGCTTCTCCCTTCTGGAGCACTAAGCAGCAGGATCTTGAGAGCGTTCGCTGCCGAGAACGCAGAGTTGGAGGAGCAAGCAGAGAGGAGCAGCTGAGTCCAGGCTGCACGCCCAGGCCTGCCCCTGTCCCAGGCCGGCCATCATCCCCCAGACGGCACCCTGCCGCAGGCTCGCCCAGGTAGGGCTACATGGTGCTCCTGGGGCCCCGTGCAGAGTCTGCGGGGACCACAAAGGCCACGGGCCTCACCCTCTGCGCCACATCCCGTGTCCATCCGTCTCTGGAGGCCGCCCAGAGCTGGTGCTGCAGATCTGCCCCACGGAACCGAGCCAAGGCCACAGCCGGGGACTGGCCTCTGTTGTCACCAGGCTCACCCAGGAAGGCCCCATGAGAAGACCCCGAGCCCATGCTTCGGTGGTCTGATAGCCCAGAAGAAGGGGGTCTGGAGGACAATGCTGGACACAAGCAGCCCCACCTCCCCGCCAACACCGCAGGTGGTGACCAGCTCAGGGTTCGGAAGCATCAGGAGCAGCGCAAGGAAGGAGCCTCTGGGGGAGAGCAGACAACGGAGAGGGGGTCGAGCGCAGCAGGACAGTCACTGGGAGCAGGAGAGCCAGGCCCCAGCCCAACAGATAGAGGGACAAGGGCCCTTGGTGACTGCCATGCTGGGGGCACAGGGCCAGGAGGGTGGGAAGGGGCACGCCGGGCAGAAACGAGACACAGGGGGACTCTGAGCCGGCCACCGTGACCTGTGGGCTTCCGAAGGATGCGGGTGTGCATGTTGCGTGACCCAGGACACAGGTCTCAGCCCCAGTCACTGCCCCCAGGGCTAACACCAGCCAAATCTCCCCTGGGGCTCTGCTGCGGGGGCGTCCCAGACCAGCCCTGGGCAGAACAGGGAACAGACGGGTTAAGTCTCCGTGAGTCCCAGCCTCACAGCCAGGGTCTGACCAAGGACTTCCGGAACACTCCCTGCCCCGCTTGCCAAGGACTGAGCCACCTGTGCTGTGGCCTTTGTCCCACTGTCCTGGCTGCACCTCTTGAGAACCTCATCCACAGGAACCAGCAGAAGGCTGTCCTCCACATCACGGGCTCCCCGAAGTCACGGGAGCGTTAGGAGTGAGCCGTGTGCAAGCTGGAGAGCAGACGCTGGAGTCCAGGAGGCTCCTGGGCCACCGCGTGACCGCCGCACCCCTGCCCCCGCCAGGCCCCAGCCCCACCCTCAGCGGTAGGAGAGCGCAGGTGGTGAAACTGGTCCTTCCGTCCGGCAGCCTACAGACCCCCACTGCGTGCAGACGCTTGGCCGGGTGGGTTTTCTGTAATGGAGAAAGCCTCCTAGAGCACAGACCCGTCCTACACGGAGGGGTCAACGTGGCACCAGCTGGACGCGTGCTGGGCCAGGGAGAGCAGGAGCCGGGAAGACGTGTCCTGGGAACAAGGGTCGGCTCAGAATCTCACCTGTGGTCTGGGGAGTCCTTGACCCAAAGCTTTCTCCAAAACCTAGAGCAAGAAAACGCATTGCTCGCCACCATGGTGTTTCGTTGGTTTGTACGGGGACTCACTCCGAGGAGCTCTGGAGATGGCACCGGCAGCCCCACCGCGGGACTAGGGCTGAGCTCCCTCCAGCCTCCCTCTGGGGGCTCCCACTCCCACGTCCCCTTTCTTGTCAGTGTCCTGAGCCAACCCAAGAAAGGCCATCCAGAAATGGGCAGGTGGGGAGGGCAGCCACTGCCAGGGGGCCCCCCAGGACTGGCAGCCACCTTAGTCCAGGAATGCTTGGCCTGGGAGGCCCGCCAGCCCCTCAGAGGGAGGAATAGGGCCGATGGTCATGCTGGAGGCCAGGCTGGAGCCCTGCCACTCACGACGACGCCCCTGGCCTCCCCCGAGCCGTGTGGCTTCTCCACTGCTCTCGACCGAAAACCCCCCCAGCCCTGGCTAAACCCGCAAATCCATCTGCCACACTGCCGCCACAATCCCGCCACGAAGCCCTAGACACTTACTTTCCTTCTCCCCCAGTGGACACTCCCCACCTGGTCCTCTCTCCTTGAACCCACCACGTGCCGGACCTCCTGTGCAGTCAGAACCCGCAGGCTCACGTTGCAGGAACCCGGCCCCAGCCATCTCCGGGACGGCACTGGAGCGTGGAGGGGCCCCCGCACGCACGCAGCGTGTCCGCCATGGGGCAGCTTCCTCCAGCTGCACAAACAGCGTCGCGACCTGCCTGCTGGCTGAGGCCACCGTCCTCTCCCCCAGCTCCGTACTTCGCGGCCGCCAACCTGGGGCTCGCGTGCGTCTCTCTGCCCAGCACATCCTCCAGTACCAGCTGGCGCCCTCCCCGGCCCGGGCCAGGCAACAGCATCCGGACACTTCCCTGCTGCCCCAGAACCTGCAAGGGCCCCCACCGCGGCCCCCCACAGACACACCAAACTCAGATCCCACTACTCCCCGGACGGACGGCCTCCGACCATCCCCACCGTGCTTACACCTAAAACCCAAGGTCTCTGCTGGGACTCACCAAGGCCCCCGTGGTCTGATCCTCCTTCCACAGACGTCCTCTGTGCCCGCCCTGCCCTGCCCCTGCTGTGCCCGCCCTCCCCTGCCCCTGCTGTGCCCCACACTGGGGCCTCTGCAGGTGCTCCACCTGTCTGGAATGTTCTGGAATGTTCTTCCCCTGCTCTCCACAGAACTGACTCTGACCTATTGTCCAGACCTCCACAGAGATGCCACTTCTCACATATGCTGTCCTACGAGTCGTCTAAAGAAGTGACCGCTTCCCCATCACATCACCTCCTCTTAATTCTGGCTAATACCTGCTATCCGACATTTCCTTATTTATTCACTGGTTTACTGCGCGCTCTTCCCACGAGAGCACAAGCATCTCGAGACTAGGAGTCCTGTCCTCACAATTATTTTGATCGCTGAGGGCGCCCCACGGCCCCGGACACTGTGTGGGCCGTGCTGGGCTCCGTGGACACAGAGCACGGGGAGGATGAGACATGACCTGGGGCAAATTCTCCGTCCTCTGAGCCGGGTTTCCTCTGCTATAGCAGAAAGCCCACCTGAGCTGATGTGCGGATTTAGCTGGCTAGCGCCTGTGTGGGGCAGGACAGTCGTGGACGCTTTACATGTGGACGCAGGCTGGGGGTCAGCCCCGGCACGAGATCCGACGGGCTCTCTCAGGCTGGGGGCAGGCCGGGGCACTTGCCGATGGACACCCGCTGCTGTCCCCAAACACGTCCTGGCAGCAGAGCCGGCGGGGCGGGACTGGCAGGGGGAGGCCTCCACGCCCGCCAAGCACCGCTGCCCGCCGGCGAGCCCCAGAGCCAGTCCCGCGCCCGCCCACTCGGAGCCTCGACGGCAGCCCAGCGGGGACCGGCCGCCTCCAGCCAAGAACATTAATCTCCTAGACCCCTCCAGATACCGGCCTCGGAACCCATTCACAGCCGTGACTCCGAGCTAGAAATTACTAATTCAGAAACACTTAAATCCAGTTTGGGTCTAATTATTATTCCCTAATGGCTTAAGAGATAAATATAACAATCCCATTTTGACAGTTTGTCAGCACAGCACATGGACCCGAGCAAGACCCCAAACTCAGGGGCTCTCCTCACACGAGGTGGCCCTGGGAGCTTCCGACACCAGGTCACCCCCCCACCAGCTGCTGCCCTGGCCTGCTTGGATTCCATTCTGCCGCCGTGGACGCCCAGTGACGCTCGGGCCCCGGGCTCCCGACAGCCGCCCACAGCCTCTTGACCGGTCGAGTGTTCGGAGGGACAGCCCTGCCTCAGAGACGCTGGGGAGTCTGAACCGTGCAGGAGAAGACGCAGGACAGCAAGGTCAGCGGCCAGAAGGCTCTAGGGCGGCAGGGGCCCATCCCATCCTGACACAGCCCAGGAACAGACCCTCCTGTCAGCCTGGGCAGGGGCACAGCCGAAGGCGACACCAAGCATGGCGGCAGCCCCCTGCAGCCTCCAAGTCCCCGGACCACCAGGCCCAGGACAGCGCTGCCCACTCTACAGGCCTGTCTGCCCTCGCGGACAGCACAGGAGGCCGCCTGCCCAGCACATCCCTGGGGAAGTTTCCTATTTCCAGTGGTGACCCTCAACCTTTCTCTCCCTGTCAGCCAGGGAAGGGCCCCGCATGCGCGAGATGCCAGACACAGGCCTCGCTTGTCCCCGGGGAGCACACACTTAGTCACTCTGCATGTGTGCGTCCCAGACATGGCGAGGCACACGCTGTCACAGGCGCAGCACGATGTCAGGGGACCACAGGGTGATGGGGAAACTCAAGGCAGAGAGAAGGAACCGGGGAAAACCCAGGGGGCAGGGGGGTGACAGCAGAACACAGACCTGAATGAAGGGAGGAGGCAAACCCCGCAGACACGGGGAAGGGCCCCGGGGCCGACACAGCAGGTGCAGGCCCCCCGGCAGGGTCACGGGTCTTCCTGCTTCCACGCCGGCCCAACTCCATTCTTCGGGGCAGCTTTGAATCTGGTGGATGTGTCCTGAGTACGCGGTGGCACACCCCCAGGGCAGAACATCCCCCAGAATCCGCCCGGGGCCACAGAGGGGGACGGCCGGACAGGCGGCGGACACAGCCTTCTGTGCGCGGCCGAAACCATCTGCGCGTGGCTGGTGACCACGTCCCTGCGGCGATGGTTCTGTGTCTTCCACGCAGAGCAGACTTCAGGCGACGCACTGGCCTCACGTGTGGGTGCTGCCGCAGCGCTGGGGTCATCGCGGACGGGCTGGATCCAGCGGCCTGTCCCTGCCAGACCTTCCAGCCCCCCATTGTGACGGGACTGCAGAAAAGCCTGCTGAGGCTGTCACCGCCTGTCATGAAAATAAGAAAGTTGTAATATTTATAAAGTTGTCCTTATGGTTATTTTTTTTAAGATTTTATTTATTTATTTATTTGAGAGAGAGCAGGAGCAGGTGGGCGGAGCGGAGGGGGAAGCAGGCTCCCCGCTGAGCAGGGATCCCAACACCGGGCTCCATCCCAGGACCCGGGGACCACCACCTGAGCCGACGGCGGACGCCCAGCCCACGGAGGCACCCAGGCAGCCTGACCATTTTTGTTCTTGTGCAGACTTCTCCAGAACTGCTTTTTTCCTTCCTCCGCCTGCTTGGGTTTCCCACGCTCTCGGGCAGTGCATCCCGACGTGTCCACTTTGCTCTGGGCAGACGCCACCCCGGTGTCGCACCCCAGCCCACTCCGTCCAGCGCCGGGTGCCCCCTGAGCGCTCCGCACTTTGCTGGCCCCTCCGGCTCCCTGACCCCTCACTTCGGGGCTTCCTGGTTCTTGTTATTGGACACGACCGTCGACCACTTTTTGAGAACAAGTGTGTGGGTCACACATTCTTTGAGACCCTACCTTTCTGATCAAGTCCTAATTTTACCTTTATTTAATTTTAGTAATTTAAGAACAGATTTGGGTTTGGACATTCGGTTGGGCAAAATTCAGTGATACAACCCAATCCTGTACCCATTCGTGTGGATTCTCTGCAGCTGTCGCCAACATTGTACGGTTTTTCCATACTATGCCTTGGCGTAGCTTTTCATTTTACCATTTATTATCTTGGGTATTTGCCGCTGCTTTCAGTCTGAAAACCACCCTTCCCTTGGAGACTCGGGTCCTCGCCTGGTACTTCCTCCCCCATGCTGACCTGCACACCCCCCGATGTGCACGCTGCCCACGGAAGCTGACCCTTTCAGTTCACTTTTCTCTTCTCTACAATTCTATTACAAAAATATTTCAATTGATAACAAAAATCAGTAATAATAAAACTTTACAAAACTGTCAAAAAACCACCATCTTAGAATTCTGGAGGTCGACCGGAAGCATACAGCACATTGCAACCCCTCGGTGAGAAGTATTAGGTCCGAATGTTTCAGCCTCGAACCTTCGGCTGACAGCCCCACCAGGTGGGCAAAGCCCTGCAAACCAGCAGCTTTGGGGAAGAGGGTGGAGAAACTTCACGAGTTTCACTAGTGGTCAGAACTAGCCTGTCCCTCGGAGGCCAGTGGAGAGGAGGGACGGCTTGGCCGCCTGCGGACGTGCCCGCAGCTCTCACACATCCTGCTCTAAGAAATGCCCATTCCCAGCTCCTCCGCACCTTCCATCAGCTTGTTTCCTCTTCTCATCGATTTTCAGGAGCTTTCATGTTGCTTTGTTTTTCTTTTTCCTTGTTTTTAAAACACAATCTAGATCTTAATCCAGAGGCCGAAATAAGTTTTGGTAAAGAATGAGAATGAAGGGGCGCCTGGGTGGCTCAGTGGGTTAAGCCGCTGCCTTCGGCTCAAGTCATGATCTCAGGGTCCTGGGATCGAGCCCCACATCGGGCTCTCTGCTCAGCAGGGAGTCTGCTTCCCTCTCTCTCTCTCAGCCTGCCTCTCTGTCTACTTGTGATTTCTCTCTGTCAAATAAATAAATAAAATCTTAAAAAAAAAAAAAAAGAATGAGAATGAATACTTGAGGCTTTGCAGACATGTGGTCTCCACCGCCCGACTCAGCTCTGCCACCAATCAGCAGAGGAGACCGTGTGTAAATGGGTGAGACTGTTTTCCAATAAAACTTTATTTGTAGACATTGAAATCTGAATTTCATATAATTTTCATGTGTCATAAAACAATATTCTTTTGAAAAAATTTCCCCCAACCATTAATGTAAAAACCATTCTTAGCACTTCTACTCTGGGAAGATCCATTCCTTCTTCCATTCCTTCTCTTTATTAAATATAAATCAGGGGCGCCTGGGTGTCTCAGTGGGTTACGCCTCTGCTTTCGGCTCGGGTCGTGATCTCGGGGTCCTGGGATCAAGCCCCGCATCAGGCTCTCTGCTCAGCGGGGAACCTGCTTCCCCCTCTCTCTCTGCCTGCCTCTCTGTCTACTTGTGATCTCTGTCTGTCAAATAAATAAAATCATTAATAAATAAATAAATATAAATCAAACATAAGACAACTGTGACCTTGCAATCAAGGGACAACATGATGATGAATTTTGCTGGTTTTCTTCTCACCTCCTATATCCTAGACTTAGAATTGAAAAACCCACAAGCACCAACAGGCACAGGCCAAAAAAAAGCCCCAACAAAAGTCTGTTCTCTCCAGCTAAAGGACTGGAAATGGGGAAACCTCACATGGCAGAAAACTTTTCATTTATTTATTTATTTATTATGGGGGGGAGGGGCAGAGGAGGAAGGGGAGAACCCAAGCTGACTCCTCACTGGGAGTGGAATCCAACCTGGGCTCGATCCCATGACCCTGAGGTCATCCATCACCTGAGACAAAATCAAGAGTCAGATGCTTAACCCACTTGAGTCACCCAGATGCCCCCGACAACATTTCAAAGCAGCCATGATAATAAAATAATTCAACAATTACAAATACTCTTAAAACAAATGAAAAAATAAAAACCATCAGGAAAGAAACAGAAAGCCTCAGCAAAACAAAGGTATAAAAAAGTGGGGAAATTAGAATTTAAAAATACAATAACTGATATTTTTAAAAAGTACATAAACTCAACAATAGATTTGAGGGGGCAGGAAATACCCAGTGACTAGAAGAGAGAATAGCAGAATTATATAATCTGAACAGCAGAAAGATTTTTAAAACCTACACATTCAGAAAGCTGTGGGAACCCAGAGCAGCATAAATTCAAAGAAATCTATGCCAAGACACATCATCATTAAACTTCTAAAATCCAAGGACCAAGAAAATATAAGAAAAATTATTTGAATGACAGTGGATTTCTCATCAGAAACCATGGAGGCCAAAAGAAGTGGCACAGTATTTCTCAAGTGCTAAAAGAAAAGATTTGTATACCTAGTAAAAATATCTTCAGGAATGAAGGGGAAATTAAGGCATTCTCAAATGAAAGGAAACTAAGAATTTGTCACCAGCAGACCTACCCTAAAGAAAAAGGACAAAAGGGGGTGCCTGGGTGGCTCAGCGGGTGAAGCCGCTGCCTTCGGCTCAGGTCATGAATTCGGAGTCCTGGGATCGAGCCCCACATCGGGCTCTCTGCTCAGCAAGGAGCCTGCTTCCTCCTCTCTCTCTGCCTGCCTCTCTGCCTGCTTGTGATCTCTCTCAATAAATCTCTCTCAAATTAATAAATAAAATCTTTAAAAAAAAAAAAAGAAAAAGGACAAAGGAACTTCTCTAAACAAAGAGGAAACGATAAAAGAAGGAACCTTGAAACATCAAAATAAGAAAGAACATGGTAGGGAAAAATATGGGTAAATACAATATACTTTCCTTACTTCAAGTTTTCTGAATTATATTTGACAGTTGAAACAAAAGCTATAACACTGTCTGATATGGTTCAAAATAAACACAGAAATTTTTTTTAAAGATTTTATATTTTTTTATTTGACAGACAGATCACAAGTAGGCAGAGAGGCAGGCAGAGAGGGAGGGGGAAGCAGGCTCCCCGCGGAGCAGAGAGCCCGATGCGGGGCTTGATCCCAGGACCCTGGGATCACGACCTGAACCGAAGGCAGAGGTTTTAACCCACTGAGCCACCCAGGTGCCCCAACACAGAAAATTTTTAAGACAATTACATTACAAGCAAGGAGAGTAAAGGGAAGTAAGGCTTCTATACTTCACTCAAATGAAGAAAGCCAACAGGAATAGACCATGCTAAGTTAAGTATTAATAATGTAACATATTCAATTTCAAGATTTGAAAACACTACAGATAAATCAAAATTGAATTATAAAAAATGTCCAAGTAAACTACAGGAAAGCAGAGAAATAAAAAAAACAGGAAACAAAAAATAAAATGCAGACTTGTACCTTACCCTATCAATAATGACATTAAATATAAATGGTAAAAAAAAAAAAGTTTAAAGACACAGATTGTTAGTGTGGATTAAAAGTATGACCCAGGGGCACCTGGGTGGCTCAGTGGGTTAAGCCACTGCCTTCGGCTCAGGTCATGATCCCAGGGTCCTGGGATCGAGTCCCGCATTGGGCTCTCTGCTCAGCGGGGAGCCTGCTTCTTCCTCTCTCTCTGCCTGCTTCTCTGCCTATTTGTGATCTCTGTCTGTCAAATAAATAAATAAAATCTTTAAAAAAAAAAGTATGACCCAATGATATGTCTACCAAAACTCACTTCAGATACAATATATTTTAAAGTAAAAAGATAGGAAAATAAAATAAAATGATAGGAAAAGATATGTCATGCAAACATTAATCAAGGGAAAGAAAACATAGCTATGTTAGTATCAGATAAAACATACTTCACAGTAAAATCACTAAAATCACAGAGAGAGGATACTGTATAACTATAATAGATCACCCCACCAAGAACACAGGCAACCCTAAATGTGTATGCTGCACATTTAGGAGAGCTACAAAGTATATGATGCAAAGACTAATTGAACTGAAAGAAGAACTACACAGACCCACAATTACAATAGAAGACTTCAACATCCCTCTCTCAACAACGCAGAACAGCTGCATAGAAAAGGATACAGCAGGGGCCCTGGGGGCTCAGTGGGTTAAAGCTGCTGCCTTCGGCTCAGGTCGTGATGCCAGGGACCTGGGCTCTCCGCACTGGGCTCTCTGCTCAGCGGGGAGCCTGTCTCTCCTCTCTCTCTCTCTGCCTACTTGTGATCTCTGTTGTCAAATAAATAAATAAATAACTTTTTAAAAAAAATTAGAAAAGGATACAGAAGAACCCAATGATGCTATTAACCAGTGTGATCCAATCAAGGACACTCCACGCAACAGCAGAACTTGAACCTCTTCAAGCACCCACAGAACATGAACCAAGAAAGCTCTATCCTGGGCCGTGAAATGAGTTACAATAAAAGAATCCAAGGCATATGTAGTATGCTGTCTTGCCACAGTAGAATTAAACCAGAAATCAACAGCAGAAAATATGTGGCAATTTCCAAATATCTGGAAACGAAGTAACACACTTCAAAACAACCCACAGAAGGAAGAAATTACAAGGAAAACTAGAAAATATTTTGAACTGAATGAAAATGAAAACACAACACAAAATGAGAAATAATATTAAGATTTACGGGATACAGGTAAAGCATCACCTAAAGAGAAATTCATAGCATCAAAAGCCTCTATTACAGGGGCGCCTGGGTGGCTCAGTGGGTTAAAGCCGCTGCCTTCGGCTCGGGTCATGATCTCAGGGTCCTGGGATCGAGTCCCGCATCGGGCTCTCTGCTCCGCGGGGAGCCTGCTTCCCCCTCTCTCTCTCTGCCTGCCTCTCTGCCTACTTGTGATCTCTGTCCAATAAATAAATAAAATCTTAAAAAAAAAAGCCTCTATTACAAAATAAGGAGGTTTAGAAATTAATGCCCTCAGCTCTGACCCTGAAGAAGAAACAAAGGAGGAGAAGCAGACAAAACCCAAGGAAAACAGAGCAAAGGAAGCAAGTAACTAAGAAAAGCAGAAACCAATGAGATTGGAAACGGAAAAACAATAAAGAAAAATCAGTGAAACAAAGAACTGGCTGTTTGTAGAGTCAACAACATGAACAACACCCGGCTAGACTGGCTGAAAGAAGAAGAGAAAACACAAATCACCAACAGCAGGGACAGAACCGGACCGATGTCCCCGCAGACCCCACAGACACCAAAGACCTCTACACACGCAACTACACGTACCAATGTCAGACGCAAAGTTAGACAGCTTCGCAAGACGTAGCCCTTCCTCAAGGATTCACAACTCTCACAACTCACCCAATCTGAAATCGGTCACTGGAATAGCCCCTTAACTGTTGAAGAAATTGAACTCATAATTAAAAGCCTTCCAAAAAAGAAATATCCAAGCCCAAGAACACTAGAGAGTTCTACTAAACAATCTAAGAAAAATTAATATCAGTTCTACACAGTTCTTCTCAGGGGATGAAACATTTCCCAATCCATTTTAGGTAGGTAGTACCACCATAATACTAAAACCCAAAACAGTACAAAACCAAAAAAACTATAGATCAATACCCTTCATGAAAAAAAAAGCAAAAATCCTTAACAAAGTATTGGAATTAAAAATTATTAACCAAGAGAATTTAGCAATATATAAAAATAATTATACACCATGACCAAGTGGGGTTTATTTCAGGAATACAAAGCAGTTTCCATATTTGAAAAAGCAATCACTGTAGTCCACCATACTAACCAGCTGAAGAAGAGAAATCACATGATCGTATCACCCAATTCACAAAAAGCATTAGACAAAATTCAGCATCCGTTATAGGTTGCATTATGTCCTCCCAAAAGGATACGTTGCAGCCCTAACCCGCAGGCACCTTGGAATGTGACCTTCACTGGAAAGAGTGTTTTGACAGACGTGATCAAGTTAAAACAAAGCCACTAGGGCAGGTCCTGATCCAGTATGACTGTGCCCTTCCGAAAAGAGGAAATGTGGACAGACACAGAGAGGGAAGACGATGTGACGACGGGACTAGAATGACGCCCCATAAACGAGGAGCCCTGGAGACCGCTCCCAGGTGGCCTGGTGGCCGGCAGCCAGGGAGTGGGAAGGAATGACTCCCCCAGGGCTTCAGAGGGAACGTAGACTTGCTGACACCTTGATTTTGGACTTAGAACCATGAGAATAAATTTCTGTTTTAAGCCACCCAGTTGGTGGGTTTTGTTTTTTTTTTTTTTTTAAGATTTATTTATTTGAATGAAAGAGAGATTCACACAAGAAAGAGCACACGTAGCGGAAGGGGCACAGGGAGAAGGAGAAGCCAACTTCCCACCTAGCAGGGAGCCTCATGTGGGGCTCGATCCCAGGACCCTGGGATCATGACCTGAGCCAGAGGCAGACGCTCAATCGGCTGAGCCACCCAGGCGTCCCTCTTGGTAATTTTTTAATAGCAGTCCTAAGAAACTTATAAAACCCCCATTCATGACTTTAAAAAAACAAAACAAAAAACCTCTGAAAAACAAGAATAGAGAATTTCTGCGACCTGATAAAGCACATCAACCGAAACTACAGCCGAGGCTCTCTTCCGTGGTGAGGGACGAGCCGCGCCCAGGAGAGATCGGGGCGCCCACGCTCACCACTCCCGTCCAACACAGAGCCCCGCGAATGAGTCCACAGCAGAAGGCAGACAGATCAGAAAGGAAAACCTAACTCTGGCCCTATTTACCAGCGATGTGATCGTCAACATAGAGGAGCCGCCACACAGCGCCGGGGGCTAAGTCGGCTGAGGACCAACTCCTGATTTCTGCTCAAGTCACGGTCCTGAGATCAAGCCCCACGTTGGGCTCTGTGCTCGGCGGGGAGTCTGCTTCTCTCCTTCACCCTCTGCCCCTCACGCCCCAGCCCTAGAATAACCAAACCTAGATAGAAAGGAAGGAAGGGAAACTGACACGCAGCTTTACCACAATTCCTATCAAAATTCCAGCCACATTTCTGTAGGCAGAGGACAAGGTTATTCTAAAAATTTATAGGCATAGACAAAGGAACTAGAACAGCCAAGGCAGTTTTGAAAAGAAAAAAGTGGGAGGAATCAGTCTCCCCAATTCCAACACTTTTCAAACAATCACAGCAACTGAACGTCGGTGGTTTTGCCGAAGGCGCAGCTCCGCAGGTCAGTGCGACGGGCAGACGCCCTCCCAGCTGTGCCGCTGGATTCGTGACGAAGCTGGAAAACTTCACGGAGGAAATAGAATCAATAACAGCGCTGGAGCGGCATCTAGAGACCACGGACAGACAGATGGACAGACAGACAGACAGACGGAAAGGGGGGGAGGGAGGACGGCCGCAGCAGGAGGAACCGACCCCAAGTTTCACGGCTTGTACCTAAATTAACTCAAAATGGATTGTGGACTCAAAAAAATATAAAACGATATAGCTTTTAGAGAAAAATAACAGAATCTTTAGGATCTGGAGCTGACCAAAAAGTTCTTAGTTTTGCCAATGAAAGTGCCATTCATAATAGGAAAAAAGTGACTTGGACTTTATTAAAATTAAAACCTTTCATCTGTAAACTAACCAACCAACCAACCCTGTTAGGAGGATGAAAAATAAGCTACAGAGTGGGAGAGAAATATCTGAAAACCACCTATCCAACAAAGAATCCAGAACATGGGGGCACTTGGTTGGCTCAGGGGTTAAAGCCTCTGCCTTCGGCTCAGGTCATGATCTCGGGGTCCTGGGATCGAGCCCCGCATCGGGCTCTCTGCTCAGCGGGGAGCCTGCTTCCTTCTCTCTCTCTGCCTGCCTCTCTGCCCACTTGTAATCTCTGTCTGTGAAAAAAATAAAAATAAAAAAATCTTGAAAAAAAAGAATCCAGAATATATAAATATAAACACATTTATAAATGTGTATGTTTATAAATATATATATTTATAAAAATAAATATAAATCCAGAATATATAACAAACTCTCAAAACTCAGCAACAGAACAGTCCGATCAGCAAGTGATCAGAAGAAACAACCCCCAGCAGCACCAGGGCAACGCCGAGGAAGAGCGCCGGAGGGTATCACCGCACACCGTCCGAACGGCCGAAATAAACCCAGGGACAACAGCGACGGCGACACAGCAGGGACGGAGAACGCCGCAGCCACCCCGAGCAGTTTGGCTGTTTCTTTAAAAAGTAAACACGCCACGACCATCAGCAAATACACTTCGGGGCATTTGCAGCAGAGAAACACACAAACTCGCACGAACGTTCACGGCAGCTTGTTTTGTAATAGCCCGAAGCTGGAAACCATCTGGACGCCCTTCAGTGGGGGGCATGGCCGGGAACTGGGGTCCGCCTGCACCGTGGACTGTGACCCTGCATTCAGCCGGAGTCATCGTTGCTTTTGCAACAACTGGGACGACTCTAAAAAAATGATGCGGAGTGAAAAGAGCCCGTCCCGAAAGGCCACATACTGTGTGCAGTCATCCGTCTGCCACTCCCGACGTGACGGCATTGGACAGACGGAGAGCAGATTAGTGCTGCCTGGGGTCGAGGTGGGGAAGGGGGCAGGAGAGAGGAGGGGGTGTGTGTTTGGACGGGCAGCAGGGGGCAGCCCCGGCTCGGGCCTGGTAACCTTCACTGTATCCACTCGGCGTCCTGCGGCTGATACTGTTGCACAGGATGTTACGGCTGGAAGGAACCGGTAAACTCCTTCTCTTTCCCTCTGTACTGTTTCTTACAACTGCGTGTGAATCTACAGTGATCTAAAAAGAAGAAGAAGAAGAAGAAGAAAGAATGAAAGAAAGAAAG
Organism: Mustela nigripes; assembly: GCF_022355385.1. Taxonomy (NCBI): domain Eukaryota; kingdom Metazoa; phylum Chordata; class Mammalia; order Carnivora; family Mustelidae; genus Mustela; species Mustela nigripes. Next base: position 66,631,786 of record NC_081566.1, read on the forward strand.
AAAGAAAGAAAGAAAGGGGGCGCCTGGGTGGCTCAGTGGGTTAAGCCGCTGCCTTCAGCTCTGGTCATGATCTCAGGGTCCTGGGATCGAGTCCCGCATGGGGCTCTCTGCTCAGCGGGGAGCCTGCTTCCTCCTCTCTCTCTCTGTCTGCCTCTCTGCCTGCTTGTGATCTCTGTCAAATAAATAAATAAAATCTTTAAAAAAAAAAAAGAAAGAAAGAAAGAAAGAGAGAGAGAAAGTGAAAAACTAAAAGGTTTACCCAAAAGAAAGAAAAGTCTTCCTAGCTTGCCGGACTCGAACCGGCAGCGACCTTCCTCCCCTCCTCCACGGGTCATGCTTTCGCGAATATGTGCTCCCAGCTTTTGGCTTGAATTTCTCTTCCTCTGTGTCACCCGTCAGAGGACCAGCTCCTCATTCTCATTCCCGAACCTTCTCTTCTTCAGCAACTCTTCACGCTTTAACAAATCTTACTCTACTCTGCGGCCACAGTCTTCTACGTTATTTTCTGAGAGTTTGAGAGTTTTGCCTTTCATATTAAGCCTCTAGTCAATCTAGCTTATTTTCATGCGCAAGTCAAGTAGGATATAATCTCTTGTTTTCTACTTGCCAACTCAGGTGTCCCCGCTCACCGGGCGCCTGCGACTCCGCGACAGTGAGAAGCGTCTGCTCTCGTGTGCGCGCCAGCCAGGCTCTCTGTTCTCTTTTACGGGTCCAACTCTCTATTCTAGGCTGATACCACATCTTCCTGTACGGCAGGGCCTCCCATCTTCCTTTTCAGAAAGAAGCGTCTTTTTTTTTTTTTAAGATTTCATTTGAGAGAGAGCAAGAGAGCATGAGCAGGGTGAGGGGCAGAGGGAGAAGCAGGCCCCCCACTGAGCGGGGAGCCCGACTCGGGACTCGATCCCAGGACCCTGAGATCATGACCTGAGCTGAGAAGGCGGACGCTCAGCCAACAGAGCCCCCCAGAAGCCCCTCATATTAGTTTTGAAAATGATACACTTCAAGAAGTCTGCATATTTCTTCTCAGTTTTCAAACTTATTACGAGATCTTACATTTTACCTGCTGGATCTGTAGTGAGTATCTCCTTTTTTTGTCCTTTTCTTCTCGGTTAGTCGTGCGGAAGTTTTTTCAATTTCCTTCATCTCTTCAAAGAATGAGCTTGTGGCTTCCACGATCTCCATCCCACACCCGGCCTCGTGGGGTCTGATGCACATAGCTACAGTTCAGCATAGAAAATTGTAAATTTTAGAAAAACTTTGCTTTTAAAATTGTGTCTGTTGTCTATTTGGGTTTATTTTTACTTTTTATCTCCCTCACTAATCCGCTCTCAGCTTCTGCCCTGCCGTCCCTCTCGGACAGACCCCCGGACGCCGAGGGCTCCCCTCGCCGCTCAGTTTGCCAGAGCTTTACATTCCGGCCGCGCTTTCTTCTGTGAGCCATGCGTTGTTGACTCCGGGTGTGTTTTCCCAAATGTGTGGCGTGGACTATAGAGGTAGACACGGATGAGAGTTCAGGTGCCAGGAATCTGTGGGACGGGGTGCCAGACAGGAAGGAGCCACAGAAAAGTCCCTGAAGTCTAGCAGCTCACCTCAGGTGAGGCCCTCGGGTCCTTAGCCAAACCCCAAGCGGCCCCTGTCCAGGGCAGGTCCTGCGAGGTCCCGCGGGGTAGGGCTGCTGTCGTGCTGGAGACACAATGCACTTCCAACCCAGCCCGAGTTGGGAGACCTTGGCTAGTGCCCTGAGATCCTCCCCTACAGGTCAGCCAGGTCAGCGGGTTTGAGTGGGGAAGCTGCAGCCCGGCAGAGGTCAAGACCACGTGGCAAGGCAGTGTGCATGTCTTCAGGCGCTCCGAGGGCCACTTTGGACCGGGCAGAGGGCTGGGGTTCGCCCGGCCCTAGGGAGTTACAGGTGTTTGGACTAAGGTGGTCACGACGGCACCTGAGCAGGTCGAGGGGGTCGAGTAGGGATGAAAGGGCGGGGGTCGCGGACTTGGACCCAGTGTGTGTCGCCGCTGGCTGGGGGCTCCAGAGCTGCTGCCCTAAGGGCCCAAGTCCGGCAAGTTCTCAGGCCATACCCCGGACATGCTCTCCACGTCTGCGGGGAACACCCCGGAGCTGACAGGCTGCTCTGCTGCTGCTGCAGTCTGGGCGGGGGGGGAGCGCAGGGACACCGCACGGACGGCCCGCAGAGCCGCCAGCAGGCCCCGAGGCACAGCCAGGGGCACGGGACGCTGGCCGAAGGGAGGGACAGTGGTCTACAAGATAAGGGCAGGTCGTCCAGGGGCCACTGAATGTGAGCGGCCGCAGATGAGAGTGAGAACCTGCTCGAAGGGAAGAGCTGAGCCATGGGGAAGGCGGCTGCTACGTCCAGACAGGCCAGCGAGGCCGACCTGACAGCCACCGTCCCGAAGCGCCAGACTTTAAAGAGAAAGGGAGAAACAGGTTTGGAAGAAGCCAGGGCCACAGCTAACCACCGTCCTAGGTGGTGGCCCATGGCCCCGCGGTGCCCCTCTGCAGCCTCACGGCCCGCACACCCTCTCCCGCCTGGCCAGGGCCCCAGCTGGCAGCCGGAGCCCGTGATGCCGCCCTCTCAAGCCTCCTTGTGTTTAAGACCCTGGGCGGCCCGTCTCTCCAACGGCTCAGAAGCCGATCGCGGTCCCAGCTTCTGAGAGCATCTTGCGTGAGCACCGAGGCCCTTCCTCCGCCTCGGCCTCTGCCGTCCTCCCCGCCGGACCCTGAGACCATCCCGGAGTCCCCACCCAGCCCTGGACTCCTTACCTTGTCACCCCCAACTCTGCCAACGCAGACCGCCCGTTGGTTGAGGTCACCCTGTGACTTCCTCGCAGACAAAGCCCTGCTGGGCCCTGACAGTCCCGGCTCTCGTGTGGGGTCCTCCGGGGTCAGGTCACCTCCACCTGCTACAGACAGGCCCGCCTCACCCGAGGGGAGCTGCCGGGGCTCGGTGGGGGGGGGGGGGGGGCTCCCGGCTCTGTCCACAGAGGCAGCCCCCCAGCCCCACCCCATGCAGTGCTGGCGCTGCTGGTCGTCCTGCCAGGAAAGACCTGACGGGCCTCACACCAGCAGCCAGAACGAGGCCGCGCCGACTACAGCCAGTCAGTGCTTGCTACACGGAACAGCAGGCCCTTCATTGCCATCGCCCACGACCAACTGCCCGATGGCTCCTCTGGTCCTTGCCGAAAAGACAGGCTTCCGTTTAGGGAAAAATCCCGAGTTTTCGGTACCTGACCTGGCTCCTGTGAAAGGTCGCCCAGGCTCCCTCATTCCGCCGAGGCCCTGCCTTATCTATGCGGGCCCAGACAGCAGAGGACAGGAGCGAACGCGGAGTCCCCCGGCCATAGCACAGAGAGGGCCTCCTGGCCAGGTCAGCCTCTTGGGGGGACTTTCCTTCGGCTTCCGTCCGCGGAAGGGCTTCCCGTCCATGAAGGAGCGGAACGGTGAGCGCCACTTCCCGAGGGAGCCCGGACCTCCGAACGCGAAGCTGCGAAGGAAGGAGAAGCAGGCAGGGGTGGGCGGCACCAGCCTGGCCCCGGCCCAGGGTTCGCGCCCCAGGGGGGGTGGGGGGGGGGGGCGGCGGCAGAGGGGCCACTCCAGGGCCTCGAGCCAGCCACAGGGACATCCAGACCCCGGGCCGCCGGGCATCGGGGCAGCAGCAGACAAGCCCTGACCCGCTGCCTATTCCCTGCGGCCGCAGCTCTGGCTTCCTTCACACCGCGCTCCCCGAAAGGTCAAAGCACCTTTACTGCTCTGAAAACGGGAAAGGGGAAGAGCGAATGGGTCGTTTTCTGGGGCCACCAAGGCAGGGGGAGGTCCTGGAAGAACACGGGGCGAGGACTTCCCCCAAAACAAACCCAGGTCTCCGGACCCCTGAGGCCAGGTTGTGCGGATCAGATGGCGCGAGCTGCCGAGGAAGGCTCCGAGGAAGGCTCCTCGAGGTCCCCTGCCAAGCTGCGGTGGGGGCAGCTGAGGGCGGGCCGAGGGGCCATCGGGAGGTGAGGAGGTGCGTCCCGAGGAAAGAAGGCACGGGCGGCCACGGCTCTGGCCGCAGCTCTAGAGGCTGTGGACCCCGAGGGGCCCAAGTGCCTCAGGAGCTCCCGCCGCCTCCCACATGGCAGCGTCTGCACAAGGACTCACGGCCGGTTGCTGAGCCCTCGGGTCCTCGGCCGGCCGGTGTGTAAGCACCAGATGTGGAGGGAGAGGAGGCAGTCAGGACAGGCTCCCAGGGGGAGGCAGCTTGGAATGCAGGAGGAATGTGGGCTGAGTCCCTTTCAGCTCCGGTGGGCGGGAGGCGGGTTTTAACGCCATCGCTGTGGCCCCCCACCTTGGTTGCCTCCCTTGGCCGCCCCAGCACACGCACAGGCCGCCCGCGGAGTGTCCCCGAACAGCCGGGCCCAACCTGCACACAGGCCTGGCTCCCGGGAGCTGGCGGCTCGGCTCAGTGGGGACCCAGCGCCCGTCTCCCTGCTCTGGCGGGAAGGGGTGACGGGAGGGGAGGGAGGGAAGCAGACGCCGCCTCTGACCAGGCTGCGCTCCCCACATGCCTACTGCACCCCTCCTGCCTCAACTGCCCAGGGCGTTGGCCGCCTGCCCGCTGGACTCTGCCCGGCTGCCCCTAGGCTGCGCGCGTCCCAGGTCCCCGGTCCCACCACTTCCCACTCCGCACGCACCGCCCTCCCTGCTTTGACATAATGTCTACACCGCCCTGATGCCCTTTGAGGCTACACCCTATTTTTTCCTCTTTTGTGCCAAACTTGTAGAAAGGGCTGTCTCCGCCTAGTGGCCCGTTTCCTCTCAGCCCACTCCCTCCTGAGTCCAGCTTCTGTTCCCGCCCTCCCGAAAAGACTTCCCCGGAGGCTTTTCCTGGACCTCGTCTGGGCTCCGCCCTGCACCCACCTTCCGACCGGCACGTTACAGTTGTAGATTTCCCCGTCATGATGAAAACCAATTTTCCCTAGAAAATTCCATTTTGGAAAAATATATATTTACGCCATCTTCTTTTAAAAGCAGCCTTTACCAATCTAAAACCACTTTGGTGGCTTAAGAAAATAGAAATGCATGATGTAGAACTCATTTCCCTCAGTCTTCATGTTTATGTCACATTTAAATTCAAATTTTCTAATTTGCTTTCCTTTTAAATATTTAATGTTTGTTACACACAAATTTATAAGCTGCTGCACAATAAGCCGTTTGAGAGCAGGCGGTAGGGGTCCGACACCCACAACTTACAACGCCCACACACGTGCCTTATTCCAGCTTTAAAACCGGCCTGTGTGGCTCCCATCACAGAAGCAGACGGATCAGAGAGGTTAAGCGACCTCCCTCAGATTCCACAGCAAATGTAGAGCAGGATCTGAATTCAGAGCTTCTAACTTCAAATCCTGCGTGCTCTGCGTTTCCATGACCACAGCGCCTCTCGTGAGGCTGCGCCATTATTAAATAAAACAGGAAACCAGCGTTTTTATTTCTTCTGTAGCCGGCGTCAGGAAACCACAGCCTTGGGCCAAGCCCAGCCCAGCAGCTTTCCGCGACACAGTCTCACAGGCGCAGTCACAGGCCGTCGTCTCCTCACTGCGGCCGCGGAACGGGCTCAGGCCCGCGGGTCTGCAAGAGCCCTGCGGCCGGCCACGCGCGAAATGCTCGCCTCGGAGCCGTCATGGAAAGCGCTGGGCAGGCCTGGCTCTGAGGCGGTGGCTCTCGCTGCTGCCTGCAAAGGAGACTCAGCGGGAAAGTTACCTCTTCACTCCTCTTTAAACTACGGAGCCTGGCCCGGCCCGGATGGACAGAGCAGAGCTCTGGGGCTGGCCTTGAAGCACTGGTGTTTTTCAAAAGCTCCCCAGACGGTTTTCATGTGCAGCCAAGGTCAAAACTACTGTTCCGTGGTGTCACGTAGATTCGGGAAACTCTCGTTTCCAGGAGATGTGCTGGAGGGAGGCAGGAGGGAAGAACCGCCATCAGCACTACTCACCCCCCAAAAGAAAGCGCAACAACACCTTTCCACCTGTGGAAACTAATGTCACCATCGAGGTCAGCCCGTCAGCTGATGCTGGTCACACCGACAGGACCACTAGGAGCTCCACAAATCGGAAGGCAGGTCCCAACCGTAACATTTTTTCCTGCCCTGCAGTTTATTTTTAAAAAATTTCGGGGCGCCTGAGGGGCTCAGTCGGTTGGACACCTGCCTTCGGCTCAGGCCGTGATCCCAGGGTCCTGGGATCGAGTCCCCACCTGGCTCCCTGCTCAGCGGGGAGTCTGCTTCTCGCCCTGCTTGTGCTCTCTCTCTCAAATAAATAAATAGATAATCTCAATTTTAAAAAATTAAATCTTGATCTCAGCTCAGGTCATGATCTCAGGGTCACAAGATCGAACCCCGCATCGGGCTCCGCACTCAGCAGCAGGGAGCCGGCTGGGGATTCTCTCCCGCTGCCCCTGCCCTCCCTGCTCGAATGTTCTCTCTCTAAAAAATAAATAAATAAATAAATACTTTTTCCTGGTTTTGTCCAAAAGTCGACTCACTGTATTTGGCTGTCATTTCTCTTCGTCTCTGAATCTACATCAGGTTTCTCCATGACAGTGACTCTGCTTCGAGACTGGGTCACCACCCCATACAGAGCGCCGCACCCCACTGGCGACATTTACCTCGATGTCCAGGGCCCCTCTTCCCGTGAGACTGGACAGTAACCACACAGCTCTGGACACGGGTGATCTTTTGATTGCAAGACTGTACGGACGGTGTGATCTCAGCAACACGGCACCATTCCGCGGGGGGCTTGCACCTGGTCTCGCTTTGAGCGACACTAAGTTCATCAGCAGGTTTGGAGGCGACAGGCTGGCCCCTCCTTGTGAAGCTGCCATCAGTATTTTACCCGGGTTCGCCGTGCTCTGGCAGCCGCTCTCTGAAACACACATTCTGTTTCGGCTCACAAGATGAGGGTTTTCTAACCCTTTGGTTTCTGCATTTATGAGCTAGAGTTTGGCTTAAAATAGCATTTGTGTTGGAAAAACAGGATCCTTATTTTTCTCTTATAATTACCATGTTTCATATTAATACACTATTGTCTTCCCACTTCCAGTCACGTCCAGTGAACTTCATCTCCTTCCCTTTCTTCAGGTGTCATCACAAAGTACCGCTTTGTTACCGTCCCCGAGTTTTTGTTTTGTTTTTTAATATTTATTTATTTGACAAACAAAGATCACAAGCAGGCAGAGAGGCAGGCAGAGAGAGAGGAGGAAGCAGGCTCCCTGCTGAGCAGAGAGCCCGATGCGGGACTCGATCCCAGGACCCCAAGATCATGACCTGAGCCGAAGGCAGAGGCTTAACCCACTGAGCCGCCCAGGCGCCCCCCAGCCATGAGTTTTAACCAGACACGGTCATTTGTATTTTCAGAGCTCAAGTGTCCTGTCTTCAGCTCATGTGGCCTCCTCTGGGCTAATTCTTGAGTCTTTATTTTATCTGGAAACTTCCGAACATGTACAGGAAATAGTAAAACAAACCCTACATGCCCATCCTCAACGTGGCAATTCTCGTGGGCATCCCACGTTTGTCTACACTCCCCCACCCCCAGGCCTTCCTGAAACAAAGCCCCGGGCCCCACACCACTTCCTGTGCCAATGTCTCGGTACCCAGCTTCGGGGAACAAGCATCCTGCCTCCCGTCCTTCTGGTGAAGCCCAGAGCTTTCTAGCTGTTGTAACAGCTCCAGGCCCCAAGTCAGCCATTTCTGTGAGAAGGCCCGTCTCCTCGCGGGGGACACGGTGTTTCAGAGGACACCAGCTGCGAGACAGAGACATCCGGAGGTTTTTAACCCATTTTGTATCGTGTGTGCCCCTGTGTTCTCAGCCGGGAGAGACTCAGAAAACCAGGAAGGATAGGAAGCACACCCGTGGTTGCCCGAGCGAGTGGTGCTGGGTTCCAAAGCTCAGTAAGAAGGCACAGTTTCCAGAAGCTGACTGGAGGACAGATGTCCACATCAATGGAAGAGCCCAGAAATAAGCTGCTGCGATGGTGCTCAATTTTGACCACGGTGCCAAGACAGTTCCATGAAAAAGGCGGAGGCAGCAGGACGTCCCTGTGTAGAAGAAAGCGGTTGGCCCCCACCTCACACCACACACAGGAGCAAATTCAGGAAAAAGTCATAGGCCTAAGTGTAAGCGCTAGGTCTATCAGAACGCTTGGGGAGCCTGGGGGGCTCGGTCGGTTGAGCATTAACTCCTGCTTTCAGCTCAGGTCATGGTCTCAGGGTCATGAGATCGAGCCCTGCTTGGGGCTCCCCGGGGAGGACGTTCTCTCTCCCCCTCTCCCCTCCCCCTGCTTGTGCTCACCGGCGTTCTCTCTCTCTAAAGTAAATAAAGTCTTTTAAAAAATACAACTATCGGGGCACCTTTTTAAAACAAAGTCTAAGAAAAATGTTCTCATTCAGAAGACAGTTCTATGAAGTTTCTTTCTACAAATGTATTTTGTAGTGTTCACTTTTACCACATTTCATCCAAAAAGATGATGCAGCTTTAACACGAATGTTACATTTTATTTTCAAGGAATTATCTATGTTCCCTTTGTAAAGGAAAGGTAATATTGTAAATCGTTTTATTAAATAATGTAGAGATGTATATCTGTATTTTTGGATCATGTTCTAGATTATGGATATATTGTTTAATAAATGAAGTATTTTTTGGAACAACAACAAAAAAAAAAACTGGGGGGCTCAGTGGGTTAAAGCCTGCGGCTCAGGTCATGATCTCAGGGTCCTGGGACGGAGCCCCGCATCGGGCTCTCCGCTCGGCGGGGAGCCTGCTTCCCTCTCTCTCTGCCTTTCTGCCTGCTTGTGATCTCTGTCTGTCAAATAAATAAGTAAATAAAATCTTAAAAAAAAAATTCCTCCATCTCTAAAAAAAAAGAAAAAAGAAGAACCTCGGTGATCTCGGGTTAGGCAATAGACGGTGGATAGGACGCCTGACGCACGAGCCCCTGAGGAAGACGCAGAAATGCCGGAATTCGTCAGAACTAAACAGTCTCGCGCCGCAGAGAGCCATGAAGGCTGTGAACACACAACCGGCGGCCGCGGGTCTGGTGAGAAACTTGCATCCTTCAGGATGCGAACTCTCCCTAGTCGGTGATGAACAGACAAACCAGTGAGGCCTGAGCAAAGGACTGAAGAGGCAATTGTCTCGGGTCAGCAAGCAGAGAGGACGCTCTGTGGTTAAGAAAATGCAATTCCTTGGGGCGCCTGCGGGGCTCCGTGGGTTGGGCCTCTGCCTTCGGCTCAGGTCATGATCCCAGGGTCCTGGGATGGAGTCCCGCATCGGGCTCTCTGCTCAGCAGGGAGCCTGCTTCTCCTCATCTCTCTCTCTGTCTGTCTCTCTATGTGTGATCTCTCTCTGTCAAATAAATAAATAAAATCTTTAAAAAAAAAAAAAGAAAGAAAGAAAGAAAGAAAATGCAATTCCCAAGCTCCTGCAGGGCTCAGTCAAGCGTCTGCCTTCAGAGTCCTGGGATGGAGCACGTGTAGGGCATCCCTGCTCGGCAGGGAGCCTGCTTCTCCCTCTCCCTTTCCCTCTGCTGCTCCCCTGCTTGTGCGCACTCTCTCTCTCTGTTAAATAAACAAATAAAATCTTTAAAAATAAATAAATAATTAAAATCCTACTGCTTTGGGGGCGCCTGGCTGGCTCAGATGGTGGAGTGTGAGACTCTTGATCTCAGGGTTGTGAGTTCGAGCCCTGCATGGGCTGCAAAGATGACTAAGATGAATAAGTAAAAGTAAAATAGTGCGGCTGCTCTGTGTGGGTCAATCAGCAGCAACTCTGCAGGGAAGGCCGCTCCCTCCCTGTGAGGGAACAAAGACCACAGGTCCCCGAGGCCACCACGTGGGACTGCGAGGCCAAGCAAGGCCCGGGAGCCAGGTCTTGAACCAGGACGCCTGGAGGGGCCCCCCCCGGACACAGATGCCACAGGGGCTCCGTCCACTCTCACCGTCAGGTCACAGGTGGCCCCGCCTGAGCAGAAGGGAGGAGGAAGCAGCCCAGCACTCAATCAGGTGCTAAGAGTCCCCCAACCCACACCTTTGATCATGAGGTCACTAATCAAAATGAATCACTTCGTGCTCTGTGCCGTGTCCCTCTTTTCAGACGAAGACGCGACCGGTCCGTCTCCTCCTTGCCAGCGCACTGGCCATGTGGTTTGGGACTGGACAGGCATCGACCCTCGGCTGAGGATTCAAGCTCCAGCCGCCTCATCCCACGACAGAGACACCCGTCGCCCCAGGGCCGTCCCAGGACTTCAGGAACAGCAGTGCAGCGACGGCCCGTCTCCGGGAGCGGGCAGGACAGCACAGTGAGCGGCACCGGAGGAGCCGAGTATAGCCCAGCGGAGCGCTTGGCCACCAGGTGCCGAGACCAGCAAATTCTTGACACAGGTTTGGCCGGCAGCCGAGGCCCCGCGAAAGCTCCTCTCATCCTACCTCCCGACTGAACTTGGGACTCGGGGGTGAGAATCAGGTTATTTGTCATAAGCAGGCTGAGCCCCTATAAAAGTAAAAATGCTCAAAAAGACGGCCACGGGCAGGCTAACTCGGGAGGTGACGCCGGTTTTCCTCCTTCCGCACCTCGGACGCACTTACTACAAGCCCCGGGCACTCGCGCTGCTCTGCGGTCGTTTCGCGCTCCGGGGCCTGGTCTCCCGCACAGACGTAAGACCCGGGGGTCGAAGACCACAGCTGCGCTGTTCTCCGAGGCACAGCCGACCCTCGGAACTGGGAACTGGTTTGCTCCAACACGAAACGGGTGCATGTTCTGGCTGAAGCGCACCCCCCCAGACCTGAGGCCGGGACGTTGCACCCCACAAGGCCCCTCCGCCCAGAGCAACAGAGAGGGCGACCCCCACCCAGCTTTATGCGGGACCGAGCGGGACACGGGACCTTCGGCTCCAAACCGGCGGAGTCCAGGGCAGATGGTGGTGGGGGGGGGGGATTTGTCAGCCTCGTCGCCAACCAGCGACGGCAGGTGCGTTGTCTCAAACAGCTTTTCAGTCTGGTGACATCAAGTTACTGGCCAGTTACTAATGAGCTGTATGGGGCTGACCAGCGAGGGCAGCGGCCCACCGCTGAGCCCCACAGCCGAGCCCCACACCCGTTCAGCCACCCACGTGCACTTCGCTCCTCTTTCTCTGGGGCCTAAGAAGGGAAACAGGGTCTAGAGGCGTCAGGCCAGGGGCTTTTGGAGGGTCAGAGTGTGCGGTAAGTGACACGCTTCAGTGGGAACACCCCCAACAGTCCTCTCCTGGGAACAGTACCGCTATGCCGTGCTTGACCCCTTGGCAGACGCCTGGCTAAGTCGTGGGAGCAGCCGGGGGTCTGCTCTGGGGCCGCGGCAGGGGCCTGGTGCCACGGGAAATCAGCTGCTGATGGGGGCAGAAGCTAAAGACCCCACGTTTCAGGCCCGAACAGACAGAGTCCCAGTCCAGGATGTGAACCGAGGCTTCCATACCCCGAGCTCAGACTCTCCATCAGCCTCTATGCCCCTTCCTCCTGCCAGACCAGATTCCGAGCCAGGAAGCCCCCCACTGAACGTTTCTGCGCCCATAGTTACAGCACATTTAGGGAAAGGCTGGGTGACCCCGGAGCTCCAGCCCAGTGAGGCAGGTGTGGGAAAGCCAAGGTGGGGCGGAGAAAGGATTGCTTATCAATAAAGGAGGCGCCGCCGGTGCTGGGGCTTCTTCCAGCAGGCTCTCCCCCAAAGCCGGTGGGACAAGCCAGGGCAATTCACCGTCTCATCACTACTGCAGGGGTCCCGGCGCTGGCAGAAGAGCCCCCTACAAAATGGCCCATGTCCTAACCTTTGGGAGATGGCACAGATGACGCGTTCAGTCCCACAGGACCGCCTCCCCACCTTCAGAGAGCAGCTGCAAGCCCAGCTGGTCCCCCGCGCCTCTGGCGGACCGGGTGCAGACCGGAGGGTCCCACCACCCCCTCCGTGGGTGCAGGGGATTGGCTACAGCGACTCTCGGATGGCAGAGAAGCATTTTCCTTACTAGATGCTGGTTTATTGGGAAAGGACAGAACTCAGGAGGAGCAGGTGGAGAGACGCAGAGGGTGGGTACGTGTGGGGAGGAGCGGAGAGCATCCGGCCCTCTGGGCGCCCCGGTCCCCCACCCGCCGATTCCCCATGCGCTGACCAACAGGAAGCTCTCAGAGCCCCGTCTTTTGGGGTTTTTACGGAGGGTTCCTTACACAGGCATGACTGATAAAGTCATGGGCCACTGGTGAGGTGTTTGACCTCCAGCCCCTCTCCCCTCCCTGGAGCTGGGGGCGGCTCTGATCACAGGGCTGGGGCCCCAGCCACCAGCCTCCATCCTTAGGGGACCTACTGGCCTTCCCGCCACCTCATTAGCATAACAAAAGACAAATTTAGGGCTCTTATTACAGGAAATTCCATAGATTTTAGGAGCTCTGTGCCTGCAGGAGGATGATGACCAAATATATATTTCTTACTATAAACCACAATATCACATCATGGATACGTTTGGTCAAATGACAAGCGGGAGTCGAGTCACTTACCAGCTGATCTGATCCGGTGGGCCTAGCGCGGTCACTGGGGCTAGAGGCTGACAGGTGCACGGTCCTGCCCCTCTGGAAGCCGGAAAGGCAAGGCTGTCGCGACCATCGATTTTCCCCGAGACCCATGTCAGAGCTCAGAACAACAGATGTGACACTTGAGCTGCTGAAACTACTAAAAAGAGGTTATTTGCTATGGCAGCAAGTGGAAACCGGTGAGCAGCTCTGATACCACAGTCCGCTGGGCACGGCGGCCAGGCGGCCCACGGAACCACCGAACCGCAGAACCATGGAACTGCGGAACCGCAGACCCGGGCCTTTGGGCTTAGCTGCAGCTCGGAGCCCAGCCCCCACGCCCGGCCTCGGGAATCCGACCTGCCACTCCAGAAGTCCCGAGGGCCTGAGAGACGGTGCGGGAAGCACCTGCCGCAGGTCAGAGCAGTTGCTGGGAGTCTGTGGACTTCGCGGGCACGCTCCTGTGGCCTTGGGGCGAACGGTTTCCCCATCTGACAGCTGGGAATGGCAGACCTCAAGGACAGCACACAATCTGCTCATGACTATAAGAGCCTGAGGTAACAGGGTCTGTGACTGTAGAGACTACGTCCTTTTCCTATAGAGAACAAGGCTGTCTAAATCATTTTTAAGGTTTTATTTTTAATTACGAGAAACATGAATTAAAACATTAAATTTTGAAAGAAAACAGTAATTCCTGTAAATCGCTCCCAGCCATGGGAGAAAGTGCAGGCTTGGCGGCAACTGCATGGAAACGGAGCCCTGGATCCTTAAGGTGAGCAGGAGATGCGGGTACAGGTGGACAGAGAGGTTCACGGCAGAACCGGGGCTGTGGCGTGAGGACCAGCTTCCGAGTCATCCCCGGACAAGCCTGTGGATGGCAAGAGGGCTAGCATCCACCCCGCCCAAGCAAAGGCACCCTAAACCTTTCAGAGAGGCCTTTAAAGGTCTGCAGGGGCTTCTCTAAGCTGTGAACCCAGGTGGTCTCATACAATCCTCATGGAAACTCAGAGCTAAGCGACACTGCTCTGAGGCCTTGGAGTTCGGAGATGATGGCCTGGCAACGGGCCCAAGATCAGGCCGTCTCTGCTCAGACTCGGAGAAGCCCGTGTTTGAATCTAGGTCTTAGAACCTCAAAGTTGTGAGTTTCCGTTCCATTGCTTGGTCGGGAGCAGCACCCTATTTGTGTTTCCAGAAAGACAAAGAATTTACAAAGAACTTATGCAACGCAATAAAAAGACAATGAACTATTTAAAAAGTGGGTAAACGGGGCGCCCAGGTGGTGTAGTCAGTTGAGCAGTCGACTCTTGGTTGGTCTGGACTCAGGTCATGATCTCAGTCCTGGGAGCCCTGGCGGGGAGCCCAGCTCTGTGCCCAGTCTGCTTGACCATGTCCCTCTGGGGCGCCTGCGGGGGCTCAGGGGGTTAAGCGTCTGCCTTGGGCTCAGATCCTGATCCCGAGTCCTGAGCCCGAGTCCGGCTCCCTGCTCAGCGGAGACTGCTTCTCCCTCTCCCTCTCCCCCTGCCTCTCCCCTCCACTCTGTGCTGTTATTCTCTCTGTGTCTCTCAAATGAATAAAATCTTAAACAAACAAAATCCATGATGCGGTTCCCCTTACACAAAGAGCCCAGAACAGACAAAGTTGTAGAGACAGAAAGTAGATTAGCGGCTGCGGACGACTCGGATGATTGTTAATGAGCACAAGGTTTCGTTCTGGGGTGGCGGGAATGTTCCAAAATTAGAATGTGCCGGCTGAGCCTCATATACTAAATACCTCTGAGCTCGACGCTCAGAGCAGGTGAGTTTTATGGTGCGTCAATTATATCTAAGTAAAGCTTTAAAAAATAGTCAAGATTGTTTCCAAGAAGGGCTGTAAGCAAGCGTTCCTTCCGCCACCGCCTGTCACAGGGCACGGCCGGCGCACACGGAGAAGCGGGACCACCAGCGCCCGCGGCTCGGACGGAGCGCGTCAAGCCCCGCAGAGCGTTTAGATTTTTTAAACTACAAAAATCCGTAATGGCTTCGCCACGGGAGGGCGGTTGCAGAGGCCTCTTCAAGGTCAAGTGCCCCCAGCTCCCCAGAGGGCCGGTCTCTGGGGTCCGCTCCCACCCACCGTCCCCACCCGGACTTTCGCAGACGCACCAGACCTCGAGCTAGCGGCTGCCCCGGGGGCAACCGCGCGCCCCGCCGCCCCGGGGTGGAAATGGGGGTGCGGCTTCTCTAGCGGCCTCCCAGCGCCCCGGTCCCTCCGCCCTGGCCCGCAGCCTGCGGCCTGGAACCGCCGCGCCCTACCTGCCCGGGCAGCGCGCATCCACCTGCCGCAGCCTCGCCGAGCCCCGCGCCCCGGCTGCGCGCTCCGCCTCCTGGCGGCCTGCGGGGGCGGGGGGCGCCGGAAGGGAGGGGGGTCGGCGCCCGCGCGGGGAGCGCCCCTCTCCGTAGCCCGCACCCCCGGGCCGGCCGGCCGCCGCGAGCGCGGGAGAGGACGCGGCGCGCCGGGCTGGCGGCGAAGCTGGAGACCGCTCGGCGAGGGCGCGGGGCGCTGCGCGACCGCGGGGGCCCCGGGCCGGCCGGTGCGGCTGCCGCTGGTCTCCGCCCCCCACCCCGCCCCCCCCTCGCGCCCAGGGCGGAGGCGCCGACCCCGGCGGATCTGGGCGGGAGGCGCCAGCCGCCGAGGGAGGGGCGCGCCGAGGGTGGGCGGCTCGCCGTCGGTCCCGGTCCGTCGCGGCGCCGTCCCGAGTCTCCCCGGCGAGGGTGGGCAGGGCTGTCCCGCTTCGGGGGAAAGAGCAGGGACGCCCCGCGCCCGCCGCCCCGCAGAGCCCGGCCCCGAGCCCCACCCCGCCGAGCTGCGCGCGGGCCGGCCGGGGACGCGGAGCAGCCCCGGGGAATGAGGCGGCCGCAGCCCCTGGCGCCCCTCCGCGTGTGCGCCGCGTCCCTCGCCCGCCTGCCCCGCGGGCCCCCCCCATGGCGGCCCGGTGGTTCAAGGAGTTCCCGCTGAACCTGAAGACGGCGTCTGAGCGCGCCCGGCCCGGTGGCGGCGGCGGCCGACTGCGCAAGAACTCGGAGGCGGGCGGCGCCGGGCCGGCCCCGGCCAAGGGCCGCAAGAACTCGGCGGCCGAGCTGGGGAGCGGCAGGGCCGGCGTCGGCGCCCCCAGGGACAGCCGGCCGCCCCGGGACAGCCTGCAGGGCCTGATCCAGGCCGCGGCGGGCAAGAGCCGCAAGAACTCGCGGGCCGCGGAGGACGAGCCGCCCCGGGGCGCGGCCAGGAGCGCGGGCTGCGGCACCTACATTAGCAGGCTCATCAAGGTGGACACTCAGGAGAAGAACGGCAGGGGCAGCAGCAGCAGCAGCAGCAGCAGCAGCAGCTCTTCCTCCGCGTCCTCCTCCCCCGCCTCGCTGGGCCCCGAACTGGACAAGGGCAGGCCCGGGAAGCAGCCGGACACGGTGAGCATGCAGCCGCCTGAGGCCGCCCGTCGGAGGGGTCCGGCCAGGAGCGGGCCGGGCGCACCTGCTCAGCCCTGGGCTTCTCTGCGCGGCGGGGAGGGGGAGGGCGGGCCTCCCTCCGACCTGTGGCGACAGTTAAGGGACCATTTCACGTCATTACATTTGATGTCTTTTTGTTGTTGTTTTTCATCTTGGAAAATCTTTACTCTGAGTGTGTGAAGTGGGGACTTTTGGGAAAGGTACCATGCATTTAATTTTGTTAGCCCTTTAGAAGAGTGAGTGAGTGAGACGTTCCTGCTTTGTGAAACTTGACCTCCTTATGAATGCGGTTTATTTTAATTTGAAATCCAGGGGGATTGCAAAGCCAGATCTGTGTATACGTTTATGCTTCTTGAGCAGAAGGGAAGCATGGATTTCAGAGCCCTGGGGACTAGGTGGAGGGCACACACCCGGCCCCTCCCTGCTAGTGTGGGAGTCCAGGCATGGTTGCCCCGCCCGAGCCCCCTCGCCAAGGCACCAGCAGCTCACATCCCATCCGTGAACGTCTGCTGGGCAGCAGCACGAGGAGAAGCCGTGCCGGGCTCCATGGGCTGCAGTGGGTACGGTGGGTACAGAATGGGACACACAAGTGCCCTGAAGAAAATCACAGAGCAGGAGAGAAGGTGATCCCTGCCTCTTATGGCCCAGAGGTTTTCTGGACACCGTCTAGTGTGAGGCACTTGAGAAAAGCAGCGGGACTCTGGGAGGAGGCCCACTCCACCCTTAGAGAGATGAGCTGGGTTTTGTTTGCTTGGTTTCCTTTTTCTAAGATTTTATTTACTCATTGGAAAGACGTCACGAGTCGGGTGGAGGGGCGGGAGGCAGGGAGAAGCAGGGAGCTCGATGCAGGATCCTGGGACCGGGACCGGGACCGGACCGGGACCGGACCGGGACCTGACCTGAAAGCAGACGCTCAGTGACCGAGCCCCCAGGCGTCCATGAGTGCTTGTTTTTTAAATTCACTCTTCTGGGTGAACAATGGGAGAGAAGAGCTCGGATGGAGCTCCCAGGCCCCGGCCCAGGCCGTCCCTGCCTGTCGTGGGAATTCCAACTTTCTGTCGCTCAGGCCCCCCCACGCCGTCTCCCTGTGTGCCGTGGGGAGCCCGCGGCACCCGCCATGTGTGTCTGCACCGGGTCCTTCTGCTCGTCCCCCTCGTCCTTCGCACCCGGACTGACGGCACACCTGTGCCATGCTGGCCCCCAGCCGCGGGGCGGGGACGAGCCATGGCCCAGCTCGCCCAGATACCAGCCGTGGTCTCCCTGACGGACTCCGTCGACAGGGATCAGGCTGAGTGCCGCGCCTGGCGTTCCTGTCTGTCCTGGGAGAGCGGCTGGGGGGGGGGGGGGGG